>NC_041054.1:4721678-4999538 GCF_900634775.1 Gouania willdenowi
CATCAATAACTTATAGCGCTCTCTCCCTCTCTCCACCGGCTGACTGTTGTTTATATGGCTGTAAAATTCAATTAGGCTGCAGGGGAGTGGGCCGGCCTGCATTACTGCCTTCCAGGGTGACATTTCATTTGCAATGAATCATTGGCCAGAGGAAGACCCGGTCGGCGGGCAGAACAACTCTTCTACTGTCTGTCTCCTCTTTCTGTTTCTGCTTTATAACCTCTGGCTTCTACGCTGCATAAACCGCTTTCCCCTTCATTTCTCTTACTGAGTATTGACACCTTAACAAAGTTCTGGATCTGGACACTGGAGTCTTTATACTCTGTTTACTCCTGATCGTTTTAAACAGTCTTTTTGTCACTGCACACATATTTCTACATTCTGGAATGACTGTCCACTAGAGGCAGCTGTGAGTCACTTTTTATTGGTAATGACTTCTATTATGACAAGAAACAAGAGCCATTGTGTTTGTGTAGGAACAGTTGGAATAATGTACCGTTTACAGATGAGGCTAAAGTTGCACAAGCAGCTTTTTCAGATGTTCTGTGATTAATATGATTTATAATCGTTAAAGCTGGTTATGAATTGCAACTGAAACCGTATCCGACACTATTTTTGCTTCAGGTTCGCTCTGAATGCGTTTGCACTTGTGTTTCCAATGTCGCACAGTGGATTAGTGGTTAGCACGTCTGCCTCACAACAAGAAGGTCCTGGGTTGGACACTTGGGGTCTGTTCTAGGGTTCAAAGTGATGGATTTCCAATACTGCCTTGTTCACACAGTGCATGCGAGCCACTAGCATGTTTGGTTGTGCTGGAAATTGTAAAAAAAATTAAAATAAAATAAAAAAAACAGAAAAGTGTGCGATGAGAAAGTGCTTTTTGTGCTCATTAAGTCAATACAAACAGTGGAATAGATAAAGTGGCATTGGGAATGGCGTGCAATCGTACTAAATGAATGCATAAACAGCCTCTCTGATTACACAGTGAGGGGATTCTCCATAAATTGAGGATAAGCTGTGAATAATCTAATACAACAGAGTCCATGCTGAGGAGGTATTAGTGCTGTGCTCGTGAGAATGTGTTAACACGCTTGTAATGCAAAATTCAATCCAGCCAGAGCATAAATGCATTTTTTTTCTTTTTTTTGGAGCTGCTTGGCAGTTCAGTCAGCGGCACTTTAGAGTATTAATAATGCATATGATTTTTGTTCCTTTTTTAAGTGCAAAGTTTGCCTGAACCTGAATATGATCTGAAGATAAAATCCCAACTATTTTATTTCAAACTAAAACACCTGATCACCCGTTTGCCTTTGCATCCCAGTCACTTGAAGAAGGCCTCTGATTGAGCAATGTGCACTGTATATAAAACATCCCATTCCTCATTTCATGGCTACGCTGGGTGTGTTTTTAGCTCCATGTGACGCCTCTGATAAGGCCAGCCTGGGCAACAAACGGTAAATTTTCTGCCCTCTAGTGCAAACGCATTTACAGTTCAGCAGGAGAGATCTACTGCTGACCTTCAGGAGTCAGTATTTGCATGATATCAGCCTTGTTTGTGTGCCTCTGTTTGCTCACGTGTGATTATTCTGTGAACTCCTAAAAAAAAAAAAAACAACCCTTTTTCATTTACTGGTTTAGATTTTTGGTGCAGATTACTTTCATATAATTCAGATACACACATGGAAAGACACACACACACACACGTACAGAGTGTAGAGAGTGAGGCCATCCCCACCTGCAGTTTAGGGATGAGCACTGTATGGAAGATGATCTTTATTTAAATCCAGTTGTCTGTGCTCACTCCTAATCTCCTCCCCCAGAAAGACGGGGATTTCACCGCTTTGCTCCACTCACTGATGTGATTCACACAAAGAGGAAGAGGAGGAGGAAGATGGGATGGAGGCAAAGAGAGATGAAGGGCTGGTGGTAAAAGTGAATGATGGAAGATAGACCGGATGAGGTCAAATCTAATCGAAAAAGACAGCGGTGCTGTTTAACCATGACGTGAATTGACCAGTTGTGGACTTCACATGATTTTTTTTTTACCTGCCAGGACAGATGTTTTGGAAGTAATGGAAAGATTTAGTTAAAAAGCAAACAAAACCATGACGCTTGAACCTAGTGCTATGCGATATGGAGAACATCTTTTGTCACAATATAGTTAGATTTATATCCTGATAACGATATACAGTATGTCCCAATATAGTATTTCTTCCTTAAAATTACATGAAATGAATGGACCATTGCTATTTATTGTATATTTTATTTTATTGAAGGATGAGTGGACCTGACGACAATAGCGCGACAAGCGTAGTTATTTTTCCTTAAACGGAGCCAGCAGACAAAAACAGCATGTAGTACGGTACAGACTTGTGATTTTCTCTCTCTCGCTCTTCTTGTTGTGGTTTCAACAATATATCCAGGTGTTTTAAAGCAGAGCAGAGCGCAGTTTTGAACTTCTTCTCCATGTGGGCCGCCATGTTTATTCTTATACTGCTTGGCGCACGGGGTATGACGTTTTCCCTGTTCGGCTTGAGAAACGGCGGCTTTGCCAGGCTAGCTGCTTGGTGGAGCTTGAGATGAACTCTCACCAGACTTAGAAAGAGAGAGATTTAGAAAATAGCCACCAAAACAGAATTGCAAAAGTTCCTCATAGTGTGGAAATCTTTCATATATTTTAACGATTTTTTTCGGCGTGAAAGGGGTAAGGAATCATTTATGAACATGTTTAAGAGTAGAAGGCGACCAGAAAGAGAGTAGTAGGGGATTCCGCCCGCTGCCTACGCTTGTGGACATCCCTGTTTGTGTTAGACTTCACACATGAAGATAAAAAATCGGGCTTAGAACAGGTGTGATTGTACTGTGTGTGTGGTAAACTCTGATAATCTCAACACAGCACAACCCACACAGAACCGTTCTGTCCCACAACTTCCATCTTCCTTCAAACCAGAAATCTTGGTGATCAAATGAGATCTAACAACATGCCCTAATGCTGCATTTAAAGCAACTCAGGATTTTTCGACCCTCTACTTGAAAAAGTGATTCCACCTGAAGTTGGTGCTCCTACTAGTTAAGTATTATAGCGGTCAGCTATGTTTGAGATCTCTAGATGTGCTGCCGTTGAACTCGGAGATTGGAATTTTTAACTCTGAAATGCAGAGTTTTCAAGGTCCCCTGAACGCATTATTACGTGTTTCTCAGTCAGCTCGCTTCTTGATTTGCTACAATCACAAAATCACGAGGTCATGAGTCTGTAGTCGACGGCTTTCCCCAAACACACAAGGAGTTTTGCACGTAAATATTGAACAAGTTTAATATCAACAATTGTTGGAGCTGATTATTGATAGAAATTCCCTCTACACACATTGGACCACAGGATAATCTTAGAAAACATAAAATAATCTGGAGTTTACCCTCCTTGGCCGGGAAAATTGGGACAAAAACAGCCTGATAATCTTTGTGTGTGCTTCGCTCTACTCGTTCACTTTGACCAATAGATGAGTCTCTTCTTCTCTTTTCTATTTGTCTGCCAAGAGAAGTTTCTACTCCAGTAACGGTGACCCCAAGCAACTAGCTCATGCAACTGTATCTGAGGCGGTTAGAAAATAATCAAAATGTTTGCGGTTTTCAAAACCATTTGGCCCGAGTCCGGAACTATCCCAATGTTGAAACCTGTCTCAAGGGCAATGAATACAGTATTTCTTGCTAAGAACCACATATTGTTTTGTCCTGCCAATGGATTTTCTAGTTCTGAATCAGTTTGCGTCTTTAGTTTGTCCGTAAGCTTGAAAAATCCCCTGGTTTCTATTTCTAGGCCATGTCTGGCTGAATTAGTTCCATGGCTCTAATTAGTGTCAGTCTGGCACTCTTAGCGACGCGCTCAGCATGTTTTCTTCTCTGCATCACCTCTGCTTGCTGCATGGTCAAACATCATTACAAAGATCATTCCTGTGACTTCTACCACCCTTGCTTTTCACCTTGTTAAGTTTCCTTTCACTCTTTCTTTTTAACTTTGTCCCAACTTCTCGGTTTCCCTCCCTCATCTTCATTCTTCAGCTGCTCTTTTTCTAAAAAGACTGAAAGTTTGA
This sequence comes from Gouania willdenowi, assembly GCF_900634775.1. NCBI lineage: Eukaryota > Metazoa > Chordata > Actinopteri > Blenniiformes > Gobiesocidae > Gouania > Gouania willdenowi. The sequence goes on from NC_041054.1 coordinate 4,725,767, forward strand.
ATCAATCTGTTCTTGGGACCTCCCGCCATTACCCTTGAGTGCTGGGACAACACCTTGTTTCTCTCTTCTGTATTTTTTTAGCACACGCATCTCTTCTCCTTCAATGATGCCTTCTTTTTGATCAATACATTTGATTCCCCTTATCTCGGAACTTGCCTGGGCTTCTCCCCTTTCCCCGTGTCCTTTGGATGTGCTTTGTGTTTTTATGTGCGTTTGTTTGTGAAACTCCCGCCAACTTATAGCTGCAATGTGCCAATGAATCCAGATGCTGGCACTAAAAAAAACCCATATAACCAAGTAATTTTCAGAAACATTATGAATGTATCTCTGAGTATATATCGTACATTGCAGCTCAGTGAAGCCCACCCTTTTATTAGGGTGAGTCAATACAGTGTGAAAATGGCAATAACCCCTGGTGGCAAAGCTCTTATCTCTTCCTCACCTCTTTATCTCTGTGGCTTTGTCTAGCAGTCTGTCTCTCTTTTCAATCGCATGCATGTGTGTTTCCTTGACCCTGACGATGCTCTATAAACATCAGTGGTAAGCTTCACTAAAGCACACAGAGCGATGGGGGAAAATCAATAGTAGACACAGGAGGCTGAGAGGAGCGTGCTTGAATGTAAGCTTGAATGCGTGACACTAGATGGTCCACATATTTAAGATTCTTAACCCTAGAACACTATCACAGGGGGTTTTTCACCAGTCGAAACATATTTACAGGAGTTTCAGGATTTTGTGTGTGAGTGTCATGGGCCCCTGGGTATCTTCAGCATCTTCTTTGATGTCTTTAAAGGTGTGTTTCCTGACTCCAAAACTAGCTTTTTCCAATAGAGTGAAAGAGGGCAAACGCCAAAGATGATGCTAAAGGTACCCAGGGACGAACAATTATTAACACCTAGCTAACGCTGTGAGTTTTATCCACTGTAGTTTACCCAATGAAAAGTCCTTGTCATCAAAATATTGTACTTTCCACTTGTAGACATGGGTTGAAAAGCATTTTTTTTCCTCCTTAGTTCAAATCACAAATTGTTTAAAGAACTATTTTTTTTCCAAAACCCTACATTTTTCCAAAGTTAAATAATAAAACATTTCACTTATTCAGTGCCAGTCATTTTCAGAATTTCTACATGTGACTGTAAGGCAATTTTTAATTTTGTTTTTGCTTTACTGAAAACTATAACATCTGACTAAAAATAACAACAACACTGAGACAAGGCTTTTGATGGCAAAATTATTGTTTTACTATCTGGCTCGCAGTTTAATGGTTTGCTGACTGTATTTTGTATCTTGATGAGGGATCTCCGCCAGGCAGTTTTCTAGTAATCTTCGTGATAAAACGCAGTTGACGAGTTTTCTCGTCAATGGCATTGAGTGTTTGGATTTGAAATGACGAATTATTTTGTCAATGGCACTGAGTGAGTTAAAAGTGAAAATACTTATTTATCTCAAACTTATTTAAAAAAAAAATAAACAAACAATAACGACCAAGTCAATACAAAATGAAACATGCAAACAACTACACATTTCCGTCAAGCAAGTTTAAACATGTATACATAATGTTTAACAACACAACAACCACTTTGAGAAGGAACAGAATGTCCTGACAAATTCTAATTATAATTCAATAACAGCTGTCATTCATGGAAAAAATGTAATTCATGGATAATGGCACCTTTTTACAAAAGGCAGTGGCTATCCGTACGGTTGCCGTATCAATATGCCGACAATCTATCCAAACGCAGCGCCCCTCATTGGCCACTTTAGATCACGTGATAAGGTCAGTCATTGGCCGCTTTAGGTCACGTGACTAAGACTAAACCTAACCGTAACCCTAAAAATTGTTGCGATATAGGGTTATAACCTAACCCTAAAGCTAAGTTGCTACATACGTGTACCTAGGTAACCGTACTAATAGCACCGGGGGTTGTCCGTACAGCAACCATACGAATAGACACTTTCTTTACAAAATACAACTCATCTTCATAGAAATCTTCAAGAGAACAATCCTAATTAGTAAAAAATATGAATGTATATATGATATATAAATATTTATATATGTACATATACAGTATATACAATTACTACTGCGACAGTATTCATAATCAGCCATCTCATAACTACTATATATTCATACAATAGATTCTGCAGGGGCTGAAATTTGTCACTTATTGCTTTGATATTGTTGCTGCCTTCCGTACTTTATATATCATCTATACTTGGAAGTGCAACAAAGCATGTTAAAAATTACTTGTTTTCCTGTTTAAAATCTTCCGCCCACTAAAGATCAAACTGGTTCATACAATATGTGGCCCTTGACTATAATATAGTGTATAAATTTATGCATTAAAGTGTGCAACAGTTCAAAGGTTAACGGACAGTATGTTTTGATTATTTAAAAGGAACCTGTAGTGTATGTATGTTGTCATGTGACCTGTCGGTCTCTCTGTTTTCACACACTGTCGAGGCTTTTCGTGTCTGTTTGTGTTTGTGTGGTGTGGGATTTGTGTTTTCTTCTAACCCCGCAGAACTCAATTCCTGCTGCCCTGCTCCCCAAAGACACGTTTGTCACTTTGTCATTTGTCATTCTCCAGTCCCCACGGCTGACTGGCTCGTGTGTGTGTGCGTGGCGTGCGTGTGCGCGCGTGCGTGTGAGTTCTACTGGACATGAAACAGCTGCAGCCCTCCTTCTGGCCTCATTACTTCACACTTCACTCTTCTTCTTCTTCTTCTTCTCCCAACTTCTTATAATCCGCCGATCTGCCCAGGCTAATGAACTCACCTTTGTTTACACCTCTCAGAGTCCCACACTCTTCTTCTTCTGATGCTAAAACGAAAAAACAAAAACTGCTAACACTATAACTATATGTTATAAGTACTTAATACATCATTAATAAACTGTATTAAGTTATAAATTGCTTGTTGACAGTTTAAGGATTTATAACTATACCTTATAAATGAGTAATAGATAATGAATAAGCTAGTAGTAAACTACTTACTAACTACTTGTTAAGTATCACTTTATATACGTTATTAGGACGATATTCTAAAGTTGCAACTATTCCTCATTTACGAACGTAAATAAAGTTATATAAGTTGGTCAAGAACTACAGGAAACGTCTGACATCTGTAATTATTAACAAAGGTACTGAATATTAAGTTTCATTCAATCATACAATGTGTTAATTTGGATTTTTTTTTTTTCATATATTCTGTCTCTCACAGTATCTTATAACGGATAGTTATTATAAAGTGTTACCCAAAAACTCACGTTCTACTCTAAAAATATTACTTTTCTCACAGTTGTGCAACATGACTTATTGGATAATAATGGCTTAAAGGTCATTCAAATATTTACCTGTATATCGTGTTTTGTGCGTTCCAACACGTTTGTCTAAAAGACGACGTGTTTGTTGTGCTGCTTAGCATGAAAATACACAAAATGTCAAACCCAAGACGCCTTAACTACTTGCTAACTTGGCTGATGTATGGTTTGGGCAGGAAGACATGGAAACCTGATGGAAACTCTAGATTTTTTCCTTTTTGTGCCAGTGTCACATTCTCCCATGAGATCAAGTTGAAATATATAGTGGTTTTCAATCTTTTTTGGCTCTAGTACCCCCTTTTTCTTATTTCTGAATCCAAGTACCCCCTTTGTCTGATGACATTTTGCTTAGAAAACTATTTAAATAAACTATACAGCATAATGATGGAATGAATGAGTGATTACACACATTTTAAAGAATCTAATTGTGTAAATAAGTGGAAAGAAACAGTATTTAATGCAATGCTTCTCAACCCCATTTTGATATCAATAATTTCTAGCGACTCCAGACATAATTTTTTTCCTAGAATTAGTTTTTGATCATGTTTGAGCTCAGATATTTATTTTTACTGCATTTTAGTTGAACTAGATTTATACTGTATTTCACAAAGTGAAAGTATATACAGTTGTTTAAGATTGTATTGTTTTTTTTTTTTTATAATAAATACAAAATTTCAAAAATCTATAAAAAATTTTCAGAAATTTCAGGTGACCCAGGTGCCAAACCCAAGGTTGAAAAACACTGATTTAGTGGCTCCTGAATAGATTGATTTCTATAGTTTGTAGTGTCATCTCACGCCTGGGGTGGAACCAAGACGGACACTTTATTTGTTAATTTTCCACTTTCTCTCTCTCTAATACCCCCTGTAGTGCCATCACATACCCCTAGGGGTACACGTACCCCCATTTGAGAAACACTATTAGATTATGAGCAGAGTAAATGCGTGGCGCTTACAAGCGTATGTTTTTGTCATCTCCCAGGTTTTTATTGCACCATATCTCTCCCATTTTCCCGTTTTCCAACTTCATTTATCAGCCACTGAAGCACCAGGAGACAAAACATTACAAGCGCTGATGAATTTGTTTTTCTGCTGTTGAGCTTTGGAAGATTCCATTTCTCTGAAGCTTTCTGTGATCATCCAAAATTATAATGATTTTTAAGTGCCACTAGAGAATCACTGAATCACTGATATCCTTTTTTTTTTAATGTGGTGATTCAAGAGTGTGAGATGTTAGCTCAGCCTCAATTTTAGCTTTAATTGAAACTTGATTTTTTTATTTATCTTTTTCTGGTGACTCATTCGTTCTCTTTTCTTTTACAAGTTCAGGCAGCAAAAATAATATCATTCATTTTCCTTCTATACCATTCATCACTGGGTATTTGTTTGTTGGGTTGACTATTTACATGTTTGTGGGCGCATTGCAGAGATGATATTACTTGATTGAAATTGGACTGAAGTACAAGTAAATTATACATAAAATAGTCAAGTACAAGTAAAAAGTAGCTCAGATAAATAGCACTCAAAGTAAAAGTTGCTTTTCACACCCCACATTTATTTTTTGGGAGCCAGATTCAACCCTCTGTATAATTTTATGCGGCCCCCCCAAAGTAAATGTACAGAAGGACAAAAAAATACACAAAACAGCAAGAATACATTAAAAAAACACAAGTAATTAAAACATTTCAGGAAAATACAGGAAAAGATGAGAAAAACACAGAAAATACTACAAAAATGAACAGAAAAATATACAAAATTACAGAAAATGACAACAGAAGTACAACAAAAGACTAGAAAAACACAAGAAAAGACTCAGGCTTTAAGTATTGCTAAATTTATGAGCTCTGAAACTGAGAAAATAACCTTCATTCAACGCTGTTTTTTTGCACTGTACATTCCGTTTAATCTGATTGGTCGGCAATGATGTGATGCATTTGATTGTTCTCTGGTTATTTCATTTTTTTGTAGTTTCACAATGTCTGTTAATCATTTTAAAACAATAAATAATAACATACTCAGTAACGGTTGGGTGTAGAAATGTAACTAATTACTTTACTACTTTTAAAACATACTTATAAGGCACACTGTAACTTTTGGCCACTAGGGGCGCTAGACCTGTACCTTTCACGTCAAGCGCCCCTAGTGGCCACAAGCGTCGCGGTACTGTCGCAAAAATCAACGATCAGTCAGTCAGTCAGTCAGGTCAGCCTCCCTTGTCTTTTGATTGTGTATGCAGACAGTAGTCGGGATAAGGATTGGCTCTAAGGGCTGGGTCGTCTCGGGCTTCCTCACCGCATTTGTGGCTCTCCCCCCCCACTCCCTGGCCTCGCCGCCATCGTCGGCCCCCTTCGGCGGCTGGGGTCAGGGCGGATGGGGGACGAGGGACGGGCGACCCGGCGTGCGCGGAGGGGGCCGGATCTTGGCGGCGTCTTTTTAGCCTCCTCAGAAGCGGTTCTAAACGTTTTGCTTGCCTCGGCCATGACCAGGAGTCAAACAGGCAGAAAAATACTAGCAAAAGCCTTTAGCCCAATGAGTATATCCGAGCCTGTGATCACGCGTTTGCCATAAAGTCACATGACCTGGCCAAAGACGGCGCATCTCTCCAAACTTACATGGGTGGTATTTGAAGAGGGCAGCCCCGCTCAGAGCATTGATACTGTCAAGCGCTGTATGTTGGCCTGAGGAATCATTTAAAATAACTCATATGGGTAAACTCTTTAGGTCAAAAAGTCCGCACTGTGCCTTTAAGTACAAGTAAAATGACTGATTTAGAAATATACTCAAAAAATTACAAGTACCCATAAAAGCAACTCATCTACAGTTATGTGAGTACTTGTACGTTGGCCACAGAAGGTCGTTTGTAAAAGAAGAAGAAAGGAAGAGTCTCTGACAACCTTGGGGAACAAGCCCTGTATGCACGCACATCCAATCATCATCCAATCCTCATCCAACATCATCCCCCTATAGCAGGAAATTATCCTCAGGCATAAATTGAAAGGAAAACATATAACAGACATATTCCACACGCACACGCAATCTGGCATCCACGCCACACGCTACAGATTAGCATGCGAAGGGATCCGCTCACCTTCTCCACAAAGGCTGCATGAATAATACAATTACACTCACACACACGCGCACACACACAAAACCTCGCCTCCAGCAGAGAGACGCATTTCACTTTTACACATGCCGTCAGGCCTGTGCCCATCATTTTGCATGCATAGTGTTTTCACGTCGTCTTTATCGTGGCTGAAGCGTCCTCGCCGTGTCCGTCACAATCTTTCTGAGAAAATCATCCCAGGAAAAACACCATCATTACCTCCTCCTCCAGGGAGCTGTCTGCTGGGAAAAATAAAGCAGGGCTTTGCTCTTGTTAGACAGTGGTCGAGCTGGAATTCCTATTCCACTCAATTTGACGAGTGACGCAACCATCAAAGCTTATCGTGTGGCTGGAGGGCCCAGTTCTCAGCTTATATTCTCTCAATAAAAGAAAATATATGGTGTTTTTTCCTCTTTATTTCCCTTCAGAGCTGTCATAACGTAAAGAGCCATCGTGTTTGTGCTATATTTCAAACCCATGACTAGCCTTGCATTTAATCAGGAAGCAGGAACCAAAGAAGATTGCGTGGCGCTGTCATTATGATCCTGATGCCATTAGGCCGTGTGCATGAACGAGCTCGGCTCCGTGTGTGTGCGAGGCCAAGGTTTGTAGACCATGGTAAATGTCTGTGGGACGCGAGCCATGTCGTGCGGCCGCTGTCCGTCTGCTACGGTGCGGCGCAGATCAGCAGCTCGCCGATAAAGCATGAAGACAGGAGGCCTGTTAGTAGTGAAGGACACTCAGTGCTAGTATTTCTCTCACCTCGGTTTCTGTCACACTGCATTTATATTCAGTCTGTTGGGAATGCAGAGAGAAAAATCACAGAAGGATCTACAGATGTATAAATGTACATAAATACCCCCGCGTGTGTGTGTGTGTTCGTGTGCAGAGCTGCAGAGAAAAAAAATGAAATTTAGAACAAAAGTAATTGAATTTCTTTTTTGTTGAGTACTGATATATCCTACTCAAGTAGATTTATTTTCCCCAAAGGTGTCTTTATAAAATGAAATATTTTTTTTAATCAAATAACACCAATTAATTCAATTCAAAATAAACACATTATCATGCTACATGCTAAGTATAGCTACATTTATGAACTCTAAAACTGAGAAACTCCATTCAATGTTGTTTGTTTTCGTACATTACGTTTTAATCTGATTGGTCGACTATGATGTGATACATTTGATGTCTGGTCAATTCATTTTTTATTTTTTTCTTGTCTGCACGTGCTGTGGAAGGTCAACACGACATGAAGTGCAACCTTTTTACGACAGCAATGCGTGTTTTTCCATTGCAATTAAATAAATGTTTATTCTATTGCATCATTATGACCATCACCAGATCTCTTTAGGGAAGTTAAAGGAGGATATAAAAAGAGAGGGCAGTGTTTACACCTAGGTGAGGGGGAGGGAACAGGGAAGAGTGAGTCAGGGTAGGAAATCGGAATGGGTGGGGCAGAGTCGACTGTTTTTGTCGTTTCACAATGTACGTTGATCATTTTAGAACCAAAAAATAAGAATTTACTCAGTAACGGTTGGATGTAGAAATGTAATGAATTACTTTACTTCTTTTAAAAAGTTAAATTACTGATTTAGAAATATACCCATAAAAGCAATTCAATTACAGTAACGTGAGTACTTGTAATCCGTTACTTTCCCCTTTAGAGTGTTGGATAGGTCACATATTATAGCCTTGAATGCACATAAAGCTAAATCAAAGTATTGACACAACAATGGATTTCTTGGTGTGAGTGTCTGTAAACGTTAGATTGAAGCCGAGTACACTGAAAAGTATGAAAGCATACGTCGCATGTTTCCTTTTCTCACCCTTTCGTCATACATTTGCAACAATTTATGACATGACTCAACTGGAAATGAACTTTTTTTAATGCATCTCCTCTGAGGAAAGCAGATGAAAGAGAAGACACGAGTGCCCCGTATGTGGCTCTGAGATGAAGGATCTGAGGACGCTCGGGGAGCCGCGTCAGACTGCTAAGTAGCTGTCAGGCCATGAAACATCCGTCCGAGCACATCAGACAACATCTGATCCAGTCAGGGTCGCTGGCTGTCATGTAAAGTAAAAGAAAAAAAAAAAAAAGATGAAAGATTGTTTTTTTGCAGTGCAGGGCCCGTCCTGATTACCATAATAGCAGATTTACCAGCAGTGTCCGACAACACAACTTCAGAGAGACACTCGCGTCCTTAGCGATTGATGTCCGGACTCTTACAAGTGCTGGACTCGTCCATACAAAAGTCTAATGCGTATCAGGAAAACAGTGGGAAAAAAGCGTCAGAATAAAACATGAAACAGAAGTTGATGATGAAAATGTAACACCCGTATTTGGCGAACAACTTCTGGTGCTAACAAGGTCGTCTCCTTCCTTTTCCTCGATCTCCTTTTCCTCATTCCTTCTCCGTCGGACGCCTCGGGCTTTTCCTCCGGATCAGATCTGACTTGTCACAAGAGCACAGCAAACCTCCATTACAAGTGACCTGCACCGACTCTGCATGGTGTGTGTGTGTGTGTGTTTGTTGGCGTGTCTGTGTGGAAGTCTCCAGGGCTATGGCCTAGAATAAATATCTCATGGAGCATGTTGGTTCCTCTCCATCACAGCACCCTTCAGTCTCAGCGTTCACCCGCTCTCTCCTTGTCTGACCCTGCTGCCGGGCGCTGACCCACAATCGCTCTCACGTCAGGAAGTCAGTGTTTGTTTAAAGCGTTACACTGAAGACACGCATCTGTGTCAGTCTGTAGCTGGGTTTCCTTTACAGATCTTTGCAAAATGAAGGTGATATGTCTCTAACCTCAAACAGACTCTGGGACCACCACTGTTGTTAGATAGCCAAAGTCCATATCCAATGTTGGGTCTTCTAATCTGTGAGTTTGTCTGCTCGGATAGCTGGGTGAAAAAAGTCAGAATTTCACTGCAAGACACGAGTGAAGGGCATTCTTGACTTTGGCAAAAGCAGCTCACTTCTTGGCCACAGAAGCAGTGAAATCTGGGAAGAAATAAATCATCTTTCCTTGGTAAAATAAAGGTCCAGACGATCCAGCTTTCTGTAGGATTTTGCATCGCTGTTGAAACGTATTAACTCTCACAACAAACGGTTGAGGAGGCTCCCCGTCATTTGGCTCAGAGCGGAGAGTACGGTGAGCACGATCCAGCACTGGCTCCCTGTCCAGCCCTAGCAAGTTAAGTAACAGTTTAGCAACAAACACAATTGGACGGGAGTTCTCGGACCTTTCTGGGACACCCACCAGACGGATATTATTAAGTCTAGATCTTCCTTCCAAATCCTCACGTTTTTGCGTCAGAGAGCTAACACGCTCAATCAGTGATGTTATCATAGCATGTAGGCTAGTTAGCTGGGCACCATGGTCAGTACCAGTGTCCTCAAGGTTAGCAATGGTTTGATCGTGAGAAATTACCTTTCTCTGTAAAGGCTCACAGATGGCAGACACTTCCTTGCCCCTGATACAATCTGCTCAAACTGACTTACAATGTCCATGCACATACTTAGTTTCCATCATTGCTTCCATGCGTATTAGCAGCTGCTCGTTAGCATTGTTAGCATCTGCCTCCAAATCGGCCCCAGTCTCAGGCGAGCCTCCAGGCTGGTCGAGGCCCACCTTAGCAGCGTCCGTTTTTGCTCTGGTGTTCATGATCGTCCAAAGGTTCACAACTGATTGAAGAATCGACTGTCGGTAGACGTTATTAGAAACATGTGGTGTCCAAAAAAATTTAAAAAAAGATTCCAAAATATATTTAAAATCACATTTTAGCGGAGCGCCTGTGGATGCGTCTCATGCTACGCGCTCCACAGCGCCCCCGAAACTTCATAAAAGCAATATTCTTAAATGTTGACAAAGTATAATTGTGCTTTGAACGTGTTTCCATTGAAGGTTGTTTTGGGGAGGAGCCTCATAACTCCCAAAATCTCCTCCTGCGAGACTTCGCTGCAGTAAAATGGACGCTCCAAACCTCTTTCTAACACTCCGTATTCCTTTGTTGTTTCACGTCTAATGTGGCAGTAATCATTTTGAAGTATAATGCTCGGAAATGTTCTTCTGTTTACACGTACCGCGTCATGTTTTCTTGGAGAAGTGGTCATGTGACCAGCTACGTCACGTTCTGTGATGTGTATTTGCGGAAAAAGTGTTTCCGTAGCACTTTTGCGACACATATCAATATCAAAACATCTGAAATACCTCCTCATGAAATCGTACAAACTTTTTAGCGATATTTGAGTTTTTTTTTTTCTATTACCAGTTTGGTAATGTTGCCCTTGAATTAGACATTCCTTTTTTTGTGTCCCCCACTGTGTTAAAAGTTTTTCATCTCTGGTTTAGAGTAACGTTTGAGTGACAGCATGCTAATTTACAAGTCTAGTGTTAAACCTAAACGTCCTGCTTCGCACAATTATTTAACACTTATTATCCTTTAGAAAATGAGAAAAGGAGGCGCTTTCAGTGATACTTTCTCCAACCTTTCTGTGTCTTAGTTTCTAATCCCTTTCATGCACTCCAGGATTTATATTCTCTGTGCCTCAATCACTGGTAAATGTATTAAACACAGTCGCCGAGATAACTGTCAAATGTGAACTTTAACTCAACTTGTATAATTTTAACTGCGACTCAGTTTGAGGCTCCAGGGAGAAACATTTCTTAGTTGTTTTCCTCCGTCCCTGTGGATATGACATTAAATAATCCCTCAAACAGATTTTTATGAGTTCTGGTTCTAGCCTGGGAATTACTTGTATCCATGTAGAGAGACAGAAAATGGACATAATAGGGACAGGCCTTCGTGATTTCTTCCCCCACTGCGAAACTGGTGAAAGTCCCCCAAATCGCTCCTTTTTTCCCTGTTCACTGCCCATTTGTTCTCAAGTTTAGCTTGAAGACGTTTCACCTCTCGTCCAAGAGACTTCTTCAGTTCTGGAAATGGCTATTATTCAGAACTCTGGGACAAAACTAGAAGTCCAGTTGCATCAGCTACTACAGCTGCTAGAATCAACATTTAGGGCACATGTGTCAAACTCGAGGCCTGAGGGAAAATTCTGCCATTTACAGCATCCAATTTGGCACGTACGAGAAACAAAAACAGTCAGAGAAACCATGAATAATTGTGTAAATTACCAATATCTTTGCTAGATATCTCCAAAATAATTCATAAATTCAATGAAACTCACATTTTCCCCCATGCTTGGATCACGTGATGGAAGTCATTTTTATCTCAACTCTCAATTTTTTTTTCAAAATCCTGCAATTTTCTTCAAATTATTCCACAAAATGTCTCCAAATTATATAAAAATTGGTCACAAAATTTAAAACAATTTAAGGTGAACATCCTGCAGGGATTGATGCTGTATGTGTCACTTATTGCTTTGATATCATCAGTGCCGTAAATATTTTATAATTTTTTTTTTTTTTTTTTTATGTGGATATATTAGAATATTTGTTTAAAAAAAAAAAAAAAAGATGCAAAAGAAATTGAAATTGCAGCTCAACAGCTTACTTTGTTCTCCACTGTAAACACTTTGTTTGGTGACATTATGAGAGAAGTTTGTCACATTGCATTGTGGGATGTGGAGTCCTATCGCCGGATGCATAGAAGTGTTTTTTTTTTTTTTTTTTTTTTCCTGGTGTTTACACTGAAAGTTGTGACAAAACAATGGCAGATGTTTATTTTTGGCCTTATATGGAAACATCCGAATCCGTCCGAAAAATGTCTGGGGAAGGAACACAATAAATCACAGTAAGAATGAAGTAAAAACACTTCTATGCATCCGTCTACTACAGCACTCCACATCCCACAATGCAATGTGAAATAAGTGTTTACAGTGGAGATCAAAACTAACTTTTGAGCCACAATTTCAACATTTTACATCATTTTTTCAAGCAAATTATCTTTTATTTATTGATCTATGAGGCCTACACTGTCTTTTTCTGAGATAATAAAAGTCTCCAGCAGCTTAAACTGAAAAAAATTATTTCTTTTTTTTTTTTTTTTTTAAATTAATGCTATAATAAATTAGGAAAAAAAAAACAAATTTTCAACTTGCTGTAATGTTTAACCTCCAGGTTTATCCAAAGAAAATCAAAAATCCTTAAACCAATAAAATCAATGTGTGAACCATATTCTGATCTCCTCTGCTAAATTAGATCCATTGGTCATTGATCAAAAGACTTTTATGAATAATTGAAAAAGACGTGTGTGTGTGTATTTCTGTCCTCTTGAATGCATGCCAAAACGTGTGTGCTCGGTGTCTGCCTCCATTGATCGGCTGCGACCTGAGATCAAACACAATTAGGTGTTAATTCTTCCAGATTGTATATCGACAGCCCCCCACCCCCCCACACTGCTGCTGCCTGGTGTTTGTGCACATCCTAAATCAATGGGCACGCTGATAACACACACACACACACTTTAGAGGTGTTATCTGCCTGTGCTGAACTACTTAAACCAGCTAAAGTTGATCATTTGAATCCTTTCAGCGTGGTACTTTAATTAGCTTATCTGACATACTGTATATAAAATGTATAGGTTGTGACACACACACACACACCCCTTGGTGTATAATCTAAATCTGAAAAGTAAAAGAGGTCACTGCGTGTGTTGGTTTTGCACTTGTCTCTGTATTGATTAGTGTAGTTTGCATCTCAGTTCCTTATTGACTCGCCAATCGTTTGTGTGTGTGCAAGTGATTGTGTTCGTATACAGAGTTTCTCCGTTCTCACCGTTAGCTGTGTAGTCCAAAAGCATCTATGGTAGGGGTCACCAGCATGGTGCATGTGGGCCCCAGGTTGCCCGCTTGGACCATGTGAGGGGCCCTCAGGCCTGTTCTAACGGCAGCCATGTCACCAGTTAACTCCAACTAACATCTGTGTATATTAATATAATAATGTAAAATATTGTTGGACCTGTTAAGTTTTTAAAAATTTTAATTAACCATCTTTAAATGTTGATTTTCACTATAACATTGAGACAAATGTGTTCAAGAATCACTGATAGGATTTCATTAAAGATGTTGCAGATTTGGTCTTTAGATTGTGATGTTTTTTGTTTGTTTTTTTCTCTCAGATAAATACGCACATTAATGATGATTAAAAAAAAAATGTATAAATAAAAAAATAAAAAATCTTTATGCCATCTGAAACGATGGCATAAATGAAAGAGAAAGTGTTTTCATGTTGAAACTTAAATAGTAACTAACCCAAAAAACACTTTTTTTCTGCTGAATACCAACGTATTTGTGTATTAAGTAGTATAGTTGATTGATCCTGGTCCAACTCTCAACATTTTAGTCAAAGTATTTCATTTTGGTATAAATTGCACATCTTGCTCAGTATCTGAATTTTTTTTTCTAAATATGTCTTTTTCTATTCTGTATATGTTTTTTTTTTTAATATTTCGACTGTTAGTTTACATCGTGGCTCATTGAGAATCGTGTTTTTTTTTTTCTTCTTTTTTTTTCTGTATGTCCAGCAGATGTTGAAAAATTAACAATAAAGATAAGTTTGACTTTTGACTAAAATGTCAGTGACTGCTCTCTATGGGTTGAAACCACGCTATTACAATTGATTTTTTTCTATTGGCTGAGAACAAGATCATGTGACATTTTGAGACCATCTTGCGTCACAAACAAGCACTGTTAGCCCCGCCCCTTTTATTAAAAACTAGCACTTATGGTGAGTAGGTTGGATTGAGAGGTATACTGAGTAATGAGGAGCTAGTTAGCATAGCAAAGATTGTTCATTGGATATTTTATAGTATAGACTGGGCGTGTCTTAACTGCTCCATGAGCCCCGCCCATAATCAAAGCATATTTTTAAATTTCCCTTCTAGTTGAATTATTTCCTAACTTTTTTAAGTAGATACAAATATTTCCTTCATTATCTTTGCCTCTAATTAAAGTGAAACTAGGAAATTGTAGTCGTATTTCTGTGTTTAACAAACTGGTTTCCCCTATGATCTATGGATTAGCTGCTGTTGTCAAATAATTCAACTGTTGTCCTGGCAACCTATATGTTACCAGGACAACAGGACACTTTTTGGTGTAAGTAATCAAAATAGTCACTGAGTTACTTTGTGAATGAAGTAACTAGTAACGGTAGCTAGTTACTTTTTTTCAGTAACTAGCACAACACTGGTTAAGGTTAATCTGATTGGTCGGCTATGATGTGATTATTTGATTGTTGTCTGGTCATTTCATTTTTTTGTAGTTTCACAATGTCCGTTAACTATTTTAAAACAAAAAATAATAATTTACTCAGTAACAGTTGGGAGTAGAAATGTAATGGATTGCTTTACTTCTTTTAAAATGTTATTATGGACAAGTAAAATGACAGATGATTAAAATTGAAATTAACTCAAAAAAATGTCCAAGTACCCATAAAAGCAACTCAAGTACAGTAACGTGAGTACTTGTAATCGAGTACTTTCACCTCTAAGCGTAAATGTGTTTTTTAATTCCTTTGAATGTCATTTATAACATAGCAGGGACATTGACTGAATGCATAACAGGTTTTTTATTTATATATATTTCCACTTATAGCTCTGTATCAGCTATGGTTTATACTCACACAGATTGATGTGTGCATGTAGCGCCTGTCAATAATAAGTGAAAAACCACCTTTTTAAATTTCGCTTGCTGTGTCCTTTGACAGCGAAGCTTTACCTGCTCTGTTTGAACGCGACACACAAAGACTTTGTGGCCCTTCAGCTGTGTAACTGTGAATACGGGTCCATTAAGAGCCATCAGAACCCATTTAGGTTCAATTACACTGGCTCTCAGTGGTGGATTTCACAGTAGCATAACGAGCATCTTGAGGAAATACTAATGAGGGTTCTTCAGCTCTTCGTGAATACAGTGGAACGCACGCACACGCGCACACATAAAACCACAGAGATGGCAGAAGACACTGTTAAATACTCAGCAGTGTCGCTAAGCCTTTGTAAAGCTAAAGCCCCTGTTGACATGACAACGTTTTGCTTCTGTTTTCGTTTTTGTTTCCAAAATGTTCCACATTCACACGGTAAAGTTTTCAAATCGATGTCTGTTTACATGAGACCGTGGGATTCATAAAAAACGATGTAGTAAACATGCCAGGCCAATAGTAGAGACAAAATTAGTGCATATGCAGAGACACTTCCTCTGTGTTTGTGTGCAATCTTTGGAATTTACCTGAATTTCTCCCACAAAGTGTTGATTTACTCACACCGTCACTTGGATCAGTGGAGACTTGGGCTGAAGGATTTTGGAAAATAATCTAATTATGATTTTTTTGTGATTTAATATGCAATTATTTTTTCAAGGGCCTCTTGTCGTGTATTTTTCAATGAACACGAGCAGTAAATCAATCTGTTTCATAATAAACAATTTTAAACTCAATTAAACTTTAAATGAATATAAAATATACATTTTAAAGCACAGGTTACAACAATAAAGCAAACAAATCTGTGGCTTTACCTCTTCAACGTATCATGAAACATGTGGACTGCACTTCTTAAACACTCTCTGAACTCAACAGGACAGTACAAGACAGGACAAGAAAAAATAAATAAAAAAATGATCATAATTGCAGCCTTTAGTGATATCGCAATAATATCGCAAATGCAATTAATCGTTCAGCCTTAGTGGAGACATGTTTCATGCCTGTACCATATTCTGACCACAATAACGGTGCTGCACTACTTCTGGGAGCTATTTGTCCAGATTTCTATCTTTCTAACACGGACTCTGGTTGGACTCTGCTCGGCCGCTGTGCGGTGAGTGAACAGTCAGGGAATATATTTTGATTGAATGATGCACAAACAGATGCTGAGTAGGTGAATAGAGGCCGTCCTCTGGTGCATGAATAAATGTTATAAAATGCATTTATGACTCATTGTGAAGCAAACCGCTACGTAGCGTCGCATGTTATCACGTTTACATTTGTATGCAGAACGAGTGGCTATTAAATAAAGCTGAGGTATTAAAAAATCTTGCCTACTCTGCAGAAATTGGTTCAGGATTAAAGAGAGATGGTCTTTATTCTGGTTCAGGTTGTATTCTCACGATTATGGGCCAGGTCGGGTCTAACTTTGTAGGTCTGATTAAAGCTAGCATCTGACGCTCCGCAGTAGTAGTGTGCATGGCCATGATACAGAAACTATTGGCTCTCTGTTTACAGGGAGACGTAGAGGATGGCGTTTTCAAAAACTTCCACTCTGTAGCTCGTTTTGAAAAAGTGGCTTTTTTAATCACCAAAACGCTGTTGCCATGTAAATGGACCGCAAAAATGTAACAGGGAGCCTTAGGGCTGGGCGGTATACCCGGTTTATACCGAATACCAATAAATATTTTAGTTATATGAACTTTTAATATATAAGAAAAACACAATTGAAAGCTCTGAAGCTGCATGTGAGCGTGTGCATGCCTCTGCTACAGGAGAACAACACTCACGGACACAGAGGCACGGTTAGCTTAGCATGTCGGCAGTAATACACAAAAAAAAAAAATAAAGCAAAGAATCACAATTAGTAATTCCTGTAATGTGGAAATAAATCCTGGTGGAGCCGCAAACAAAACGCTACCTCATTCACCCTAAGAAACCACCACACCACTGAGTATGCAGCATTTAAAGCGAGAAATCAAGCTAATGCTAAAGCTAAGCTAGCGCGGGCTGTTGTTTCAAAATTATTCTACAATATTCACTCATCATGACAGTAAAACAGACTATCCTAAGTCAATCTACTGCAGGAATTCCTCTCTCTACCTGTAGAAAATGCTGTGACCACCTGATTATGCATGAAAATAAACCGTGAAACCGTTAGAATTTTGAAAAATACCGTGATATACATTTTTGGTCATACCGCCCAGCCCTAGAGAGTCTATAACTAATTTATCTGTTAAAAGCTGTTTATGGAATGTTTTTTATAGTTTGTCTTTCACTGTGTCCCCACGTTAGCATAGCCTACATCAGATATATTGTTCAAGATGATTTATGTTTTGTTAACAAAACTTCAATTGCTTCCTTTTATAATAAGTCCATTAAGAAAAATAACATTGTTCTGTAAAACTAAAGAAAAAATAACCTTCAAGATGGTTCTTGTTTCCTAAATGTAGCATTTTTACTACAATCCTTCCATTAAAGATGAAATAATACACATTTGAAGCCCTTAACTAAAAACGCAGATTGAGTAGAATTATACAATATTCTGTAGTGACGGCTCTGGTACGGTAAAGTGACAGTTATTTTCTTTTGACATATTGAACTGTCCTTTAGGATGTTTTTCTAAATGCGTGAATTCTCCATCAGAAGTTTATATTGATATTGATACAAAGGTGTTTATAAATGACCTTTCATGCAATGATTCAATATGAGTGAGTTCAGCTGTGGTGTCTAGCGTTTGATTATTTTTAAAACCAATATTCAACAGGGGGAAAAACATGTAGTGAAGCCTTTTCTTCTACTGTCGTCAGTTATGACCTGATTTACGTGAATTCATAAGATTGCATTTGAGTGTTTTGCAGATTTTAAAGGTCAGCCTGGGAAAAGACAATATGATAAAATCTGTGCGTGTGCGTTGGGGTGTGTGTGTGTTGGGGTGTGTGTGTGTGACTAGGATGGAGCTCTGCTGTGTGCGCTGCTTCCTGTCTGGCTGGTGTCACTTCCTGTTGCCTGATCCGTCAACGTCACAGCGGTCAATGTGTCCAGCTGGCACATTTTGGTGCTAGTGCGTGAATGAGAAACTGTAATAATGACACACTAAACTCTAAAGAGTGATTTGGAGGGAAATTTATGAAACGTTTGAACTTAGAATAGGGTAACTGTGACATTTATGGGATATGAAAATTATTACGTGCAGGAATAGGGCGCTGGGCACTTTGTAAAAGCAACAACTCAGCAGTTTTTTTGTTACATGCCAGTAATACCTTTGGAATTGATTTTTTTTTTTTTTTTTTCCTCCTTTTTTAAAAAAAAAAAAAAAAAAATGGGAATGCTAACTCTATTAGCAAAGGCTAATGGGTTTCCCAGCTAAGCTATTGTAATGCTTGATGGCAAATGGATCATCCAATAGATTAAATTTCTCTGCTTTTATCAAAACCTGTTAGCTTGTGGTAGTTTAACAAAACCCCCATAGGCTACTTAGTTAAATTACACTTAGTTTAAGTGACTTTAATCATTGGGGACGAATCAATGGTTTCAAAGCACATGGAGCTCGTCACAATAAAGACCCACTTACTACTAATTAAAAAAAAAAGTCTGTCTTTCTAAACCAGTGGCTCCCAATCTTTATTTATGTCCCGTGTACCCCTTTGCATTTTTGTCAAATCATGTGTACCCCATCATTAGGACCCTCTTTATTATTTCATATGCTTTTTCATTTGTGGAACAGCGGACTCTCCTGAACCCCTAAATGTGTCCGAGGCCTAATCTACAAATTCAAAAAATTGAGAGGAATTTAAAGTGGAATAAAAAAAGAAAAATATGAAGTAAATATCGTCCCCTTTGAAAAATTTTGCTAATTATTGTCAGAAATGTGAAAAAATACAGCATAATGTAATCAAGTTAAAGGAAATATAGTATTTTATTGCGCAATGTTACTGTTAATAGTTCCAATTATTACGCAGAAGTCATGGACAAAAATGCGTCCAAGCCTTGGACACATCAAAGCGATTAGCAGACGCCTCTGAGGAAGACTGGCAGTTGTCAGGAGATCAAAACAAACTTTCCAAAAAAAAGTTGTCTGAAGAAATGAAACCATAACATAGTAATTGTACTGTCAGGGTTCTTTAAAAAGTCTTAAAAGGCATTAAATTAATAAATCTAAAAACAAGGCCTTAATTGTTTTAAATGTCTTAAAATTTAAGACTTTTGAAACATTGATTTAACACGTAAGTATGAATTTATGTTTGTAATTACGAGACTCGCATTTCAAAATAAATTGTAACATCAGTTTTTTCATAAAAATTAAGATTTTTCTTAATAGATTTTAATTTTTTGGTATTTTTGTTGTTTTATGGATTTCTGGCTATTTTTGTTATCATCTTGTGTGTTTTTGATTATTTTAATCTGTTTTTTTGTATAATTTACTGTCATTTTGTGTATTTTTGTGTGTTTACTTTGGGGGTGTTTGGAGGTGTCTGCACTCGACACTGGAAAAAAAAAAAATTCCCCTAACCCTATTTAATTGATGTCATTATTTCCCCCCAATTGTATTTTCTGTGAAGTCAGTTTTAAGTTTAATTTCAAATGGCAATAAAAAGTATTTTTTATTTGACTGAAGCTGTTGGAACCCTGACTGTTAGTTTTGGTGAATTTGTCCCCCAAAAAAGAGCCTAAAACAGGAATTAATAATAATTTCCCAATTATTTTTAAATGAATTGTTAAATCTTTCCAAGTAACCCCTGCAAAATGCGCTCCTGTACCCCAGGGGTACACGTACCCCTGTTTGGGAACCACTGGTCTAAACGATAAGTGGAAAAACTATTTGTTTCACGAGTACCGATCAATTATTTCAGAGTCAAAGGGTCGCAGCGTAAAGATTGCAAGTTGTTGGATGAATCACTGGGTGAACCGACCAGGATAGAAATGTATATTTATCAGTTGGAGCCCTCAGGGTTCCATCAATAGGTTGTTTTTTTGTGCAGAGTTTGCGTGTTCTCCCTAATAAGAGTGCGTGGGTGTGTTTCCTCCCACGTTCCTACATATACATGATACTTATAGTAATCTTTAATTTGACTGTAAGGCAAGGCCAGTGGAATGTATAGTGCATTTCATACACAGGGTGATTCTTTACGCTTTACATGATAAAAACAAACAGAAAAAAAACAACATTAAAACAGCAGCAACTTTTGATTAAAATCAAGTTAGATGTAAATGTTTTAGCCATGTTGCATGGGTTTGTAACCACTTGCGTTGCTTTCTCTACCAAATAAAAAAAGTTTGTAAAGTTTGCAGCCCATGGGTTTACATGCATGCACAGCTTTTGTCTTTTTCTTTTATTCGTTTGCTGTGAACGCCTGCGTGGGCTGATGTGGGATCTTCATTTTCATTCATGTCCTACGGGCTCTGAAAACTTTTATATTCCCTGTATTTGTTCCCACAAACACTACAACTGGTACAGTTAAAAAATGAAATTCAACACAGAGTCGTTTGTGTGGATCTGTTTTAAATGATTATTACGAAGAAGGCGGAATATTTTAACTCCAAAATGGAGAAAATTACAGACACAAACACAAAAGAAAAACAATATACACAAAACAAAGTTTAGAAAAATCGAAACGTCAATGAAGAATTCACAAAAACACGGCAAAAAATGACAAAATTACAAATCCATAAAACGACTACCATAATAAAAGAACAAAACAATGACTAAATATGCAAAAGTGACGACAAAATTACATTAAGATCCACAAAAGGAAATCAGAAATATTTACAAAATGACTCAGAAAACATATACAGTTACAGAGAAGTACATAAACGTTAAACAACAATAACGTGTAAAATGAGAGAAAAAAAATTCTGAAATGATTCCAAATACACAAAATAACATTTAAAAAACCTGAATATTTTATCTCCCTACGGACTCAGATTTTCCATTACAGACAATTAACAGAAGCTGCAGAAATAACTACTGAAATGGAAATTTTGCATCAAATTAGGGAAAGCAGAGGAAATCTGAGACAATATGAACCCCACAGTAAATGAATTCATGTTATAGATATGGATGTGAAACATCAGATTTTCCATTTCAAAATTTTTCCTATTTAATTCCATTTTGCTTCACTTTCATTCCTAATAAGATGTAATTACTGGCTTTATAACGTCATTAAATCATTCCATACATGCTTAATTCCATTAATTGATTTAACAGTTTTTAATTTCATATTTCACGCAAGATTATTTGACATGTCCATCTGCTTATGATACACTTCCTAGATGTTCAGCCATTTGTTTTACAGCAGAAAAGTTTGTTTAGTCCCTAACCCTTTAGTTTATGTTGTAAAAGCTATTTCAGTGAATTCTGTCACATCGTGGCATTTTGTCGGTAGATTCTAATTAGATTATTTGTGCGACATTAGACATTGTCATCTCTTTGACCACCTGATTACGTGTAAATGTGAAATGTTGGTTTAACCTGCTATATTTCAATTTCTGCTCGATTTTTGTTTAAAAAATGTATTTTTAAAATTGTTAAACTATTACCAATGTTGCCATTTCCGGAAATCCGTGATTTCTATCTGCTTTCACAAATGTCTGGCGACCCCAGAGACATTTTCTTTTTCTCCTAAAATTATCTTTTGATCAAGTTTATCAAAAGTGTTACAAACAGAGCAGTTGTCTCATATTTTTATACTGCACTTTATTTGAACTAGATTTATATTTGATAAAGTTTAGGACACAGTTATTTGATGTTTATTGGGTATTTGAAAAAGAATAATCACGAAAAAATATATATAGAAATATAGTTTTAATCCATTTTGTTTTCTTTGGAAATGTGCTTCTCTTGTGTTTGGCTGCTTAAATAAGTGCGCTCAATTTTTCATTATATATCTTTTAATTGCTTCCTGGGTGGAGTTGTCAGATAATCCCATTCCATCAGTTAATAAGAATCATAATCTTATCAGTTTTTAAAGAAATTTGAACAAACTTTTGGGAAAAAAAAAGTTTTTGTGCTGCGAGAGGGTAACACTGGTGGGCGTTTCTGCTGCTGGCGTTTCTTGATAACCACGTATGTGAATGTTTGTGCGCGCACAAATGTTTTTTTTTTTTTTTCCACTTGGAACACAGCCGTTTCTCTCACAAAGTTAAAGTGATCCCACTCACTCGCCCGCTCTGTCCTCGGGGCAAGGAGATAGACGGAGGTATTAATGGAGCGGGCGGTGGGAGGAGAGAGCGAGGAGAGTGGAGTATGGGAATGAAAGAGACGGGCAGAGGTGATGGGGTGAAGATGACGCGGGGAGGGGGGAAGCGTGGGCGGAGGAGGTCAATAAAAAGAGCCGTATGGATCAAGATCAGGAGAGGTGAAAGACGAAGCCAAGGCAGCAACCTTAATGTGGCGATGCATCGTTGTCCACACCTTGTCGGACCCTCGACATAAAGAACCAGTAGAAACTGGTAATTACACTCATCAAAGAGCATCTTCATTGCTTCATTTTTGCTACAGAAAAACAAACTAGCAGAAAAGATGCGCGAATTCCTTCCTTTTGATAAAGTTGACACACGCCTGAGTCAACATAAAATTCTGCAACATAATTGATTGATTTTTGGATGTTAAATGTGATATTTGCATCAAATTAGGGAAAGCCGAGGAAATCTGAGACAATATGAACCCAACAGTAAATGAATTAATGTTACAGCGATGGATGTGAAACGTCACATTTTCCATTTCAGTTCATCCATTGCCATTTTGTTTCAGTTTCATCAGCTTTCCCTAAAATGATGTCATTACTGGCTATTAAACTTTCCAAAGTAGAAATAAGAAGACCAGGCCACAACCTAGGGCTGGGCAATTTTGCCTAAAAAAAACTTAAAAATGACTGCAGACGTCAGATGTATTGTCAAAAGTGCAACTTTATTGCTGTGATTGTCCTCCGGAGTTGAAGTGCATAGAACAATCCCAAAATAAAAAGTCAATAAGGCTCCGTCATTCAACTATTTCAAGCTTTAAGCAAAAGTGCAACAGCAACTTCACAGTAGCTTCAATTTTGTGAATAACAAATCAGATGACCTTGTTCTCAGCCAATAGAAAAAATCAATTGTAATTGCTGGGTTTCAACCCATAGAGGGCAGTCACTCTGACATTTTACAACTAAATATTTCAAATTTAAATACTTTGACTAAAATGTTGAGCGTTATACCAGGACCAATCAACAGCACTACTTCATACACAAATACATTTATATTCAGCAGAAAAATGTGGTTTTGAGGTTCTGTTACTGTTTAATTCATTGATTTTGTGACGTTGAATGTGGTATTTGCATCAAATTAGGGAAAACCGAGATAATCTGAGACGATATGAGCCCAACAGTAAATTAATTATTTGTACAGAGATGGATGTGAAACGTCAGATTTTCCATTTCAACTTGTTTTCCAGTTTACCCATTACCATGTCAGTTTCATCAGCTTTCCCTAAAAATATGTCATTAGTGGCTGTTAAACTTCCCAAAATTATGACAAAAGTGCTTCATTCCATTCCAAGAGTGAGTGGAGGAGGTCAATGAAAAGAGCCGCACAAATCAAGAGCAGGAGAGGAAAAGAGCAGGTAAAAAGAAAGAAGAAGAAGCCCAGCCAGGAACCTTTATGTAGTTGAACACCTTGTCAAACCCTTGACATAAAGAACCAGTAGAAACTGGTAATAACACGTTTCCAAGTGAATCTCCATCGCTTTGTTTTGCAACAGAAAAAACAACTCCGAGTACAAGCAGAAACGATGTGCAAAATGTTTCTTCCCTTTTGCTACTGTCGACACACACCCGAGTCGACTGTGTGTGCAGACACAGCTGCTGATGTGCCAAAGGCAGCGTTGTAACAAGGACATTGCACAGCGGAGGAAAAAGAGCAGGACGGAGCTCGTTCCAAGTCAGGCAGAGGTGGCAACGATGGACAAAGGCAAACTCAGTCCATCTCCAACACTAATAACCAGCACTTCAGGAGGAACAGACGCTTTATAACTCAAAGCAGAGCAAAGAGTTCAAAACTAGTGGTGTGCATCAGGGCAAGGCAACACAGACCAAAACTCAGATCTCAATAGTTTTTCTCATAATGGTGTTATAAGACATAAATCTCCATATTTTTATTTTAACTCTATAAAGTCTCACCAGAAAGACAATTCTTGGTTAAATTTGCTGATAAAAAAATGCCACACAGGCACATTTATTAACAGACAGCTGCCCAATATGTGCCACTTTTGACTTTTTCTCCTGTAAGAGACAGCACGTGTGAGTGAGTTCTATAGTGTGGCTTGTTTAGGGGAAGGTCTGGTTTAGAAGGCACTTAGTGATTCATCTAACTGAGCTTTTCATGCTGTTCTGAGAAACAACAAATGACGTAGTATTTTAATTAACTCAATATATTCTCGTCAGCTTTGCCAAAATTGATGTCATTACTGGCTATTAAACTTCCTGAAATGTTGCCAAAGTAGAAAGAAGACGACCAGGCCGCGCCTTGTCAAACCCTTAACATAAAGAACCAGTAGAAACTGGTGATAACACTCTTCAAAGAGCATCTTCATCGCTTCATTTTGCAAAAATGTGTGAAATATTTTGCTAAAGTTGACACGCACCCAAGTCGACAGAATTGATTGATTTTGTGATGTTAAATGTGATATTTGCTTCAAATTAGGGAAAGGTGAGGAAATCTGAGACGATATGAACCCAACAGTAAATGAATTAACGTTAGAGATGGATGTGAAACGTCACATTTTCCATTTCAGTTCATCCATTGCCATTTTGTTTCAGTTTCATTAGCTTTCCCTAAAAAGTTGTGATCACTGGCTATTAAACTTCCCAAAATCATGCCAAAGTAGAAATAAGATCAGGCCGCAACCTTAATGTGATGATGCGTCATTTTGCAACAGAAAAACCAACAGTGAGTACAAAAATGTGACATACTTCTTCCTTTTGCTACAGTTGACACGCACCCAAGTCAACCCAAAACCGTGTAACTTAAAGAGTAATTAAACCCCTGCTTTCTCCTGACCTGCCTCTAGGAGGGTAATTTAAAAAAAAAAAAAGCCTTGATTATGGGCGGAGCTCCTGGAGTAGTCAATTTATCTCCAATGAAAAATATATGCATTATTTTAAATCTCAATATATTGCCAAGCCCTAGCGTGCACTGCCATGAATTACAATATCCCAATACTAAACGATACTCGTGATGTTAATAATTACAAATGTCACCGTTACAAATACAAAATGGTATGAAATATATTCTATGATTTTTTATTTTATTTTTTTATATGTGAGAACAAGTAAATGGTGACTAACTGTAATCCAAGTATCAAAATCAAAAACCAGTGGTGTGTTTATCAAACTGTCTAATTACAAAAATTTGCTTCTACAACAAATTCTGATTCTAAGTCCTTAAATTATAAATTTTTAAAGTAACCGCATACATCTTTAAAAGTGGCCAGTGTTTTTGTTTGCTATCAACTTCAAGCTAAACTACATTGAGGAGTTTAACAAGGTCTGACGTGGTTCACTGACACCTAGTGACCGGGCGTTGATGTGCTATACACATGTTAGCGCAATTAAATGTTTTTTTTTGTTTTTGTTGAAAAACATGATTTAAAAAATCGATTTGAACATTTTTGGATTGATACGATAATTGCGCGGTGAAATATCACAATAAATCGCCTATTGCTGAATACATTTTTTCTTGCAACCTTATTCAAAATGTGGAGCTTTCAGATAAAATGTCAGAGTTGGAAAATGTGGTTCATCTTAATCTAATGTTTGGAGAGAGCTGGAACTGAAACTGTGCAAAACACAGATTGGATTTCATATAAAACGTGAAAATACACGTACTGAAATAAATGTGCAAAATCTCTTAAGAAAACAAAACAAATAATGATGATACTAATGCTTTTGTCTATGTCTTGTGATTTCTCTGTAATTCACTTTGCCCACAAAGTGTGTTGTTGTAGAAGTAAGTTTTAAAAACTACTTTTTTCTTCGATGTCGTGGACAAACTTGTGTATATTGAGTCACTCAGAAAGGTTATTTTGCTGCTTCGATTAATGCCTTTGAGGTTTTTCATTTAAATTAACGATTTTGTCAGAGCTTGGCTGTAAATACGTCGTGTGCAGCGCTTTGAAATGCATTTCTTTGTCTAGTATGCAATTCAGGTGGAAAAAATATCCAAAGCTTCAATGCACGGCGTTGGATCGATCGTCCATATGCTTTATTGTTGGTACAAGAAGAAGAAAAAGTGATCGCTGAAGCCGTTTTAGCATCGCACCCACAATGAGGCTCGGAAACAAGTGCAGAGAAAGATTCATATTGAACTTTGGCACTCTCTCTCTCACACACACACACACACACACACCCACACACAGTTCATTTTGGCTGGCCTCCCAGCAGTATAGAGCTGGGAGTGTGGAGGGTGTCAGCCAACAGGAACACAGGGACTGAAGCAGAAAAAAAAAACCACAAAAAAAACAGGCAAAACGAATGCAAACGGAGGAGTGATGCTTCAGCGCTTCAGGGGAACGGACCGATCGATACGCTAGCACGCACAACACTCCCACGCAACAACTAAATAATGCTGCCAGTTTGTCTCGCTTTCTCCCTCTATGACCTCTGTCATCTTTATGCACTCACTCTGTAGAAAAGTTTATTCTTTTCTTCTCAATATTAGTTTTAAGCAGATGCTTCCTCTGCAGGGAGTTTTTTATGTTCTCGTATTGCAAAGCTTTTTTTATTCGTACTTAATCTGCTTAATTCCAATGTGGAAAAATCAAGCCTGAAACATTAATAAGGAGCTTTATAATGATCAGGTGCATTGGCCCAGCGTAGCATCTTAAACAGAAACATATTGCGTTCAAAATGACAAAAATACACAGAATTACTCAAACAAAACTCAAAATTACAGAATACCACAGAAAAAGAAATCAATATACACAAAACAGAAATATAAAAATATGGTCAGAAAATGGGCAAAAACACTCCAAAAAAGGACTAAATTACTGATAAATTCATAAATACAATTTAAAATATTACTAAATATACAAGTGACTGTAAAATTACATAAAAAATACACACAATAACTCCAAAAAACATACTAAGTCACAGAAAAACACAATGACAAAATACACAAAATTATATCAAAGATTTACAAAATGACGATGAAGATACGCAAAATGACTCATAACATATACAGTTACACAGAAATATACCAACAACTCCAAAGTAAATAAAAATAACAGAAAAAGATACCAAACACAATATACAAAATTATATCTGAAATATACACAAATGATTTCAAAAGCAAAATTGCATAAATATACACAAAATCACCGAAAAAACACACAAAAGGAAATTCATATACACAAAACAACAAGAATAGAAAAAAATATAAACGTCAACAAAAACACTCCATAAATGGACAAAATTATAGAGAAATATTTAAAACTAATACCAAAAATGCATACAAAACAATAACTAAATATGCAAAAGTGACTATAAAATGTACATAAAAATACACAAATGACTCCAAAAAACATACTCACAGAAGTCACAGAAAAACACACAAGGATAACAAAAATATACAAAACAATACCTGAAATATTTATAGAATGACAAAGATAGACAAAATACTCAGAAAACCTATAAAATTACAGAGGAATACAAAAACGACCACCAAAGTAAACAAAAACAACAGAAAAAGATACAAAACAATAGCACAAAATCAGGGGAAAACAAACAAAATAACGTTTGCTGTCTGCTTTACACGCTTTAACTCTGCCTCTGAGTGAAGGCTTTTCCAGCAGGCTTCTTTCCAAATACACTTTACTACTAGCTACTTACAACTTTTATTTTATTTACATTGTAAAACTTGATGGCACATTTGGACAGATTTTAGTGAATAAAAACCACAGCACACACCCCTCAGTCAAGTCTTCTGCACAGTTGCACCGATGACGTGTTTATTGCGTTTATCCGAGTTGTGGGATTTATGCATCACTCAGGGTGGCAGTTATGACTTTTTTTTTTAGTGACCGGTCCAAACAGCACCTCTGCTAAAGTCAAACTAAACTAAACACGCGCTCCTGTTTCCCTTTCAAAGCTTATCCACATTTTCTACCAGGCCACATCACAGCTCTGTTCCTGTAATACGCTGCAGACTAGATTAAGTGAGTGACACTTACAGAGTGTAAGTGTCACTTTAGGAATGTCTTACTGTGCTATACAGCGTTCAGCATTACAGACATGAGCACATGCAGTGGGATTGCTTCCTGTTGACTCACTGTGGCTCATGGTTGACTATAACGACTATAAATGTATGTCAGTCACTCAGATTATTTACAGAGCACATTATAGAAACAACAGTTGACGAAAGAGCAAATGTACCAAACAAGACAGACACTGGTAATACATCCAAGGCAGTAAATAATGCACAAATAAATATAATACAAACAGTAAAACCTGCGATAACCGGGGTATCTAAGTGAGATTTTTTGGATAAAGATATTTTTTAGGCATGATTTAAATATGGTAAATAATATAGTCTGTCACCTTTGGATTTCAACTGGGTTTGAGGAATGACTGGAAGTGACTGGTTCATAGATCTCAGCGAACGGGAGGTCGAATAAGTGATGAGATCTAAAACGTAATCAGTGTTTAGCGTTCACTGACTAGAAAAACCAAAACGAAGAGTCTTAAAATGAATTCTGTACCCTCCCACCCTGGGACAATGATCGGAAATTGTTGAAAACATCTACAGTATGGAAAAACGTACATATACTACAACACATATTAGCCAGAGGTGGGAGAAATGGACTGCAGACAAGGCATATATACAGTGTATATATATATATATTTATTTTTTTTCTCAAATTCTCTGTACCCTCGACTTGAGGTGTTTATATGTCTGTTTATAGATGATCCAACAATAAAAAGTCTAGTTGAAAAAACTACTAATAGTTGTGTACTTCACTGGTAAGTACAAGTAATGAGTCATGCAGCTGCATTCTGTACGACCTGCAGACGTTTTAGGACTGACGTGTTAATCCCTGTGTACAATTACAGTAATGCAACCAGGAGAAAAGCAAAGCCACTATTTTTAGATCTTTGGAGGTAAAACTTGGTTTTAACTCAGCGATTGATCTTAAATGTAAAAAAAAATATATATATATAACTGTTAATTTAGCATGGAATCAATAAAGACAATAATTGAGCCACAGGGAATTGTTCACCATCCATAATTTAATGTCAGGACTACAGTACGGGGTTTTGAGTTTGTCCTTTTACAGGGAGATACAGTTGGGAATCATCAGCATAGCGAAGCATACAGTAGAGTGATACATTACCTAAAACAGAGCCTTGTTGAGCACCATAAAGGACAGGAGAACTACAAGAGTAAATGTTGCCTATTTGAACAGAGGCTGAGCTACAGAGGAGACATTAGTGAATGTGTTTGTCTGCACTGAATAGAAGATTAAAAAGTAGGTACTTTATCTTCCTATGCGTGGTTTGTTCCACCATCTCTTAATTGAGTAACTTTCATCCCCGACTTGTCATGTTGCCTTGTTGCATGTACTAATGAATACATCAAATGCATGAAGAGCGTGTGGGGAGTGTTGCAATAATGAACAACTAGTTTGTTAATTACGCATCAAGGTCAAGGCGGCTTTACCTTCACGGCGTAATTGCAGGCCTTAATTGTGCCACAAGACCTCGACGTTAATTCAAACAGGAAAAAGACCAAAGCGCGCTGATTACACGTGCAAAGAAATCCCGTAACAAGCATGTTGATTTTAAAGTGGATAATGAAGAGTTTTCCTTAAGGGAGATCAGTAAGTCTTTGACGTAGACTACAAAGGCGACTAAAATGATGAGTCAGATTCTAACTACGTTTTTCTATGAGGCAGAATGTAACCATCATCGGTCTGTTTAGTCTGCTCAGTTACATGTTTTAACAGCTTTTAATAATAATACATTTTTTATAATTAATTTGACCACAAATTAGAACAAATCTCAGAATGCTACAGATTAAAAACACTCAGAAAAGAAAGAACCAACATGACGTATATTTATCATTATTTTCTTTATTTTTATTTTTTGGTCAGTTTCTATTGAAAGCTACATCATCTACTTCTGCAGACATTTAATGCCCGAGGAAAGTTTCCAAAAAGACAAATTCTGTTTGTTATTTTGCTGTCAAAACATAAAAAAGCTGAATACTGAATCTGTTTAGTTTTATAAGTCTTATAGGAGCTGTTGCCAAACAATAGTCCATTTCCCCCTCCTTTGCTGGCTTTAGTTTTATCTCTGAATGTGATTTGTGAGCTGGGATTGTTGGAGGAACACTTTGTTGGCTGTTACTGCCATGATTAGAGCAAGAGAGAATTTTTTATAAAATAGTTTTATATAAATAAAATCCTCTTTATTATATATATATATATATATATATATAAAAAAAAAATAAAACTCAGGTTCATTATTAAAGAAACATTATTTCAGGTATTTGCATTTATATTGAATAAATGTTGGACGTGTGTGTGTACATTTGTGTGTGTGTGTGCTCTGATCACTCATGCAGCTCAGTCGGTCACACTAATGGGGGCTGAGGAGGGAGAGGGATCGTCCCACCTCATCCATCTCCTTGATGGACCAACTGTTCCCGGACACACGGGGTCTCGTGCGCACCCACTCCAACAAACAGTCCGCGCTCACGCTCCAAAAACATTTTGCATTGCACGCTTTCACTGTCACTTCCGCCCACCAGTAAAAAAAACACTTAATCAGCCGTATGGTCCAAGCCGCCCCCCACCAGCATCTCCATCCATCTCTGCAGGCATTCAACCTGCACTGCAAGAGTCACACACAAGCAGAGAATACTGTATGTATGCCTTAGCGCAAAGTTTATTAGCAAACATTGCATTACTTTAGTTGTTTTTA
Source organism: Gouania willdenowi (assembly GCF_900634775.1). Taxonomy (NCBI): domain Eukaryota; kingdom Metazoa; phylum Chordata; class Actinopteri; order Blenniiformes; family Gobiesocidae; genus Gouania; species Gouania willdenowi. The sequence continues at coordinate 4,756,802 of NC_041054.1, forward strand.
GCACCGTAGTGTAAATTAAAAAATCAAGTTGAATTGGTTCAGGTCAGTCTTGTAGTAATAAAAGCTTACAATGACATACATTAGTATTTGTGCTGGCCATTGGCAAAGACAGTTGGATAAGGCTTTAAAGTAAAGACTCGGGCGACCCAAGGTTGAAAAACTCTCTTGTATTCAGTAAAAAGAGAAACGAGTTAATGTCTAAATTTTTGCTTTAATTGGGTACATTGCTTATTGCCTAATTCACCAAATGTGCTCTAAAAACCCACAGAATGTGCAGCATCCTGCTCATACACAGCTCCTTTATCCTCGTTCCCTCTAATTGACTCTAATGGGTGTGTTTTTTTCAGGCTGAGGAGATGTCTGATTACCCTTGACCTCCTCTGTTAACAAATGACAAGAACATTAGACTGAATGAACAGCTCTGCTCGTTCACTTCTTCTCCTCTCCTCTGCTGTGTTTAATGATATGCCGAGACGTTCCTTCCTCCGTCCACGCTCCCTGGAATCATATTCATCAGCCTGCTTCACCTATATCTGGGTCAGCGTTTGTAATGGAGATGCCTGATTGGGATTAGCCGAATGAAGAAAGAAGAGTCATTTCACGACGAGACTCATTCAAGTTCACATTATAAATTCAAAGGAATCCAATGAAAACTGACTAAAGAAAATGTGCTTGTTCATTTCTAACCAGGCCATGACCAGACAGGCTGCTTTTTAGAGACATTTTCTTCAATATAAAACTCATTTTCAGCTGCACGTCTTTGGAAAGTCACAATTTCAGCACTCATGTCATGCTAAACACAAAGTTTGTGCATAATTTCCAGCATTTCTACCAACCTGTTTTCATCTTATTTTTAAATTTTATTTGTGTTGTTTATTTTGTTGATTTTATTTCTATCTTCTCTGCACATGCCGTCAAAGGACACTACAAGAAAGGGCAGTGTTACACCTAGGTGAGGGGGAAGGGGATAGGGAAGAGGGAGTCAGGGTAGGATGGGGAAGAGTCGACTGTTTTAAGGTGAGAGTGAAATGTGATGTTATAGTTGCGTGTATTGTGCTTATTATGTTACTGTTTTCATTTTAAACACATGCATGTGCATGAGGTGTATAGACTACTGATATATCCTACTCAAGTAGAAGTACTGTTACTTGATTTAAATTGTTCTCAAATACAAGTACATGGAAGTCGAATATAAAAAAAAACCAAGTACAATTAAAAAGTTGCTGAAATAAATACTACTTAAGGCACACTGTAACTTTTGGCCACCTGGGGGCGCTAGATCTGTAACTTTCACATTAAGCGCCCCTTGTGGCCACAAGCGCTGCTGCACTGTCGCAAAAATCAACAGTCAGTCAGTCGAGCCAGACTCCCTTGTCTTTTGATTGTATATGCACGCAGCAGTTGACCTGTAACTTCGGGATAAGGATTGGTTCTAAGAACTGGGTCGGTCGGGCTGGGGTGCGAAGCGAGGCTGGGCTCACACCGCGGCTGGAGGAGCAGCCGCCGCCCTCCTCTCCCCGCCGCCGGAGGCCTGGCTCTTGGCCCTCCTCACCGCGTCGGTGGCGCCCCCCCTCACTCCCTGGCCTCACCGCCATCGTCGGCCCCCTTTGCTGGGTTTAGGCACGTTGGCCGAGGTCGGTAAGGATGGGGGACAGGCGACCCAGCGTGCGCGGGGCAGTGTCCGGCGCCGGGCGAAAGGTGGGTCAGCGGAGGGGGCCGAGTCTCGGCGGCGTCTTTTTAGCCTCCTCAGAGGCAGTTTTAAACTTTTTGCTTGCCTCGGCCATGACCAGGAGTCGAACAGCCGAAAATATTAGCAAAAACCTTAACCCAATGAGTTTATCAGATCCTGTGGTCACGTGACTGCCGTAAAGTGATACGTTCTCCAGGCATTTTCCAGGTCACATGACCTGGCCAAAGACCGTCCGTCTCTCCAAACTTACATAGTCGGTATTTCAAGAGGGACGCTCGGAGCATTGATACTGTCAAGCTCTGTATATTGGCCTGAGGAATCATTTAAAACTCTTTAGGTCAAAAGGTCCGCGTTGTGCCTTTAAAGTAAAAGTTACTATACGTTTATTTTTGGTAATACATCTTGCTACTATTCCCTTGCATGTAGTAAACCAAATCTAAACAATTAAAATTGAATTTATTTTCCACAAAGACATTTGTATGAAATGAAAGGTTTGTCAAAATATACAATTCTTTTTTTAAATAAAATAACACCAATTAATTCACTTCAAGAAAAAATTCTCAGGCTCTATTTATAGCTACATTTATTTATTAACTCTAAAACTCAGAAATTCAATTCAATCTTGTTTTTTTATCGCCGTGCGTCACGTTTGATCTCATTGGTCGGCTATGATATGATGCATTTGGTTGTTGTTTGGTTATTTCATTTTTTGTAGGTTTCACAATGGCCGTTAATCATTTTAAAACAATAAATGAGAATTTACTCAGTAATGGTTAGTGTAGAAATGTAACAAATTACTTTACTTTTTCAAAATGTACTTAAATAAAGAAATATACTAGAGATGTAACGATTAATCGTAAGGCAGTTAAAAATCGATTCATAGGTATCACGGTTGATGTCGATTTTCTGACAATTGAATCGCAGTACTTTTTTAACCAGCAGAGGGTGCTATCCGGAAGTGTTGGTGGAGTCTGCTAATACTTTCTTTCTGGCTGCCTTCTACGCTTAAATATGTTAATAAATGATTCATTACCCCTTTAGCACCGAAAGAATATCTGTAATATTACTTGAATATCTGTAAAAGTCACGTTTTTCTCTTAGCTCTGTCTGCTAGCATAGCTTCTCTTCTTCACTGCAAGATATCTGCATGCCAACCGACCACTGGGTTACCAGCGCCCTCTGCTGGTCCAAACAAATATGACGTAAATCAGTGCAATGACTGTTTTTTGTTTTTTTTTAAAGTCCAATTGTTAAGGCACAAAATACATTTTCAGTTGCACTTTTAAAAGAAAAAGAACTATTATGCAGTTTTGCATTGTTTATTATAGAACCAGAATTTAAATTAATCGGCTTCATTTTCATTTGTATTATTCCTTTATTTATTTAATTCAAGATTTATTTTTAGTTAAATTGCATTGTTTTGAATAGTTTATCAAGGAATTCTTTTGACAATGAAAAATAAAAGGAAAATAATATAGTATTTGTCTACAGTCCCATTTTGTAAATGAAAAAATCGTGAGAGAATCGTATCGTGAGCCCAGTATCGTGAATCGAATCGTATCGGGAGTTGAGTGAATCGTTACATCCCTAAAATATACTATATACTATAAAAAGTACAAGTACCCATAAATTAAACTCTATTACAGTAATGTGAGTACTTGTAATCTGTTACTTTCACCTTTGTGCAGTCCCCTCCTCCAACATGGCACAGACGTGCATTTCCATTTACTCTTTGACATAGAAATTGGAAGTAGTGAAGAATGACATTACACGTTGCTGTGGCAAATGGAGAGAGATGTAAGTGTTTGAAAAGCGCTGTATGTGTATAACCTTCAGCCGCATCACAAATCAATATTACTTCTCCCACCTAAGCTATCCGTGCTCCTGGTTTGAAGGAGGAATTGTATTTTAGCAAAGTGTGACAGGCAGCAGAGATGTGAACAGACATGCACACCGAGCACAACGGTGGAACATTGAGTCTCATTTTGCGAGCGCTCGACCTGAAATTGGCTCACATTCACATGCGCGCATGTTTCCTGACTCGCGGCTCAAATGATTGCAAGCGTGAACTCGGGGGATTCTGTCTATAGCACCGCCACAATGGACATATGGAATTACACGCCTAGGCACAGCTACAACACACACACTCCTGTTGTAAGGCTAATAGATAATCAGGTGATCACACACAGATCCATGACATAAGCAACTGTGTGGCCCTCAGTCATATTATTTGTGGAACCCCAAAGCAAATCTACAAAAATTGTATTTCAAGAATTTGGAAATAATATGAAGCCCAGCATAACACACAAAATAACTAGCAAAACACAAAAATCAACAGCAAAATGCACAAAGTACACAAAAAATTCCCAAACTTAAAATGACAACAAAGACAGACACATCAAATGAATTGACTACAAAAACACACACATCAACAACATGTTACAGAATAACAGACAAATTGTTAACAAAATGACACAAAAATACAGAGAATGACCCCAAAAACGCACACAACACGTTACAGAAACTGTTAACAAAATGACACAAAAAATACAGTTTCCCCAAAAACGTAGAAATCAACAACAAAAATGCAGAAAATTACAGAAAAATACACAAAATTAAAACAGAATACAAAAAATAACAAACACACATAATGAGCGTTAAAGAAAGCAAAATGACTAAAAACTGAGAGAAACATTAAAACCACAAAGACGATAAAACCATTTTTCCCACGTGTTAATGCTCTGATTAGTCGTTATTCTAATGCTAACATGGATGTTGTTTTCCTAGACTACAGTTTTTTCTCGTGACAATAATGGGACTACGACTAATGAAACAAATACTTGTGAATAAAAACTATATTGATATATTTAAAATACTTATGATCGTCAATTAATAAAAATTGAACTATAATGGACGAAATCCAATTAGAACTAAGTTTATGGTTTGGAAGTTATCCATTCAAAACTACTTCTACTCTTGTGCATTAATCACATCAAATCTCTGTTTATTTACAAACATTAATAAAGTCTAATATCAGGTTAATCAATAATAATTAAATTGTTAAAAAAAATGCATAAACAATTAGTTGACTAAAACTAGAATATAACTGTTATAATCTTGATTACGCATTACTGACTAAAACTAAGTTGCTTTTTAATCAAATGACTGACTAAAATTCAAATAGAAATTCGTTGTCAAAATTACCATTATAATTAAATCGCCTAAATTAATTGCTTACTTGGAGTTTAAATTTCCTGTTTCATTTTGATCATCTTTCCCTCGTTTGATTTATTTACTGAGCTGAAAATGCCTATTAATAAATAATTTAATTAAACCTTGTAAATAATCAAATTTCCTATTTCTTAGAAGTCGAAACGGCACGTTAAATCTCGTGAAATAGCTAGCGACTTATCTGTTGTAGCGTGTGATTTTGTCAGTCTGTTTATCTCATTCAAACCTTTTCTCCATTTCTGGAAATTAATTGTTTTTTCCGTCCGTTTTCGGTAAACACGCAGAACCGGGGGCCCTTTGTGATGTGATTGACCTGAGGTTTCACTAATTCACTTCCTGTCACCCTAAACAGAATGGACAGATACTGGATATAGAAGGAAGGATGGCAATGAGTCATCTTCAATAGATAGACTGGGTTAATGTGAAGTGCGTCACGTGTCTGTGAGCCATTGTTTTGTCCTCGGCGTCTGCTCTTTCTCTCGTTCAGACGTAACGTGATGAATGTAATCAGTTCATGGTTTAGTCTCCCTGGTTCAGGTGTGCGTATCTATATTGGTCTTGTGTTTTTTGTTTATCTCGCTCCCTTCTGCTCTGCTTGTTAGACACGAGCAGCTCGTGGCTGTGATGTAACATGGCAGCTCTTTGTTGTGTTCATTTAGTGATGTAACGTCTCGCATCACAAATCAAAGCGGTGCAAAAAAAGCCACGAATGAATCTGTAAAAGTTTGTGTTTTTTAGCGTCACGTTTGCACACAGCAGTAGCTGAGAGTGGTACCCCTGTGGCATCATTCTCTAGTTCTCTCCAGGGGTGGACTGGCCATTTAGCATACCGGGCATTGTCTTGGTGGACTATTGACCCAAAGTGGGCCAGTGTGCTAGGTTGTTTTGGTAACAGGTGGCCAAAAATGGTCCAAAAGTGGCGAGAAAAGAGTGTAAAGTGACTAAAATGGGCCAAAAACAGTCAAGAGTGGCCAAAAAATGGGCAAATAATGAGGAACCAGGTGGTATGTAATGGAAAAGGGTAGCGTAAATGAGCAAACAATAGTGAAAAAGGGGAACATTTCGTAAACAATAGTGAAAAACGGCAAAATATGGAATAAAAAAAGGTAAAATGTAGTGGAGGAAGGAAACAAAGGGTATTTATAAAAAAAAATCAAGAAAGGACAAAAATTGAATGTGTCAAAAAGAAGTTGCAAAAATGGACAAAAAAAGGGGTATTTATTGGCAAAAGGTATTTAAAGTCTGAAAAAAGTGTCGGTACTTTTTGAAAGGGGGGAAAAATGGGACAAAGGAAGTTGCAAAATGGCCAAAGGAAATAGGAAAAGTTTCCCCCTTTTAAGGTTTTCTGTGGTAATAATAATTAGAATTAAGAGTTAATAAAAAGCCACATTTTGTGCATTACTGACTTAATAACAGCTTCGCTTTCTGATTCTCTCTGTGTGATGCAAAGCGCTGACCCTTAAGGCCATGGTGCTGAGTCCTATCCCTGACTACACAGTGAGGGTCTGTAGATAGCACTCAGTCTGTGGCTGTTGATGCACCTGAACCAGGGCTGCAGTTTGAGCTCATACCAGGGATTTATGTTGTAACTGAAGGGCTTTGGTCACGTACTGGAAGCATTAGATACGCAGACGGGTTACGACACTGTAAGTGAGCTTTGGCTAATTGTTGCATTAGAAAAGCAGAATGAGCTGTTGAAAGGCTTTGGTCCAGCACTTCCTTTGTATTAACATGAACAAAAAACAAGTTATTTTGAAAGAGTATAGCATTTGTAATAGTCGTTAGCCGTTAATATGAATGTCTGTATTATTCTTATCCACTAGAACACGAGTCGCAGGAGAAAGTGAGAAATTACAGAGAAAACATGAATCATTGTGTAAATCAGTATCAGTTTTATTTGCCAAGTACAGTTTAAAAACAATACAAGGATTTTAACTTGGCGCATGGTGTGAAGAACAAACCAGAAACACTATAATAATACTAATGATAAATATAAAGGATGGATATATACAAGTACTCCAGGCAATATTGTAATGAATTGCAACTCAACAATATTATTATACATATTATTATTATACAATTATATTGCATGATGGCAGTCGTTTATAATATTAAACTGTTGAAAAAAAACTCAATTGTCTCAAAATCTTTAAACTTTCCTCAAATTATTACATAACGTTTTCCCTAATTACCCCGATGGGACTGATATCTGTCACTTATGTATATGTATACATATATAATGATGGATGCACAACCCAGTCTGTCATGAAAAAGACTTTATTTGGATTTTTTTGTGCATGGCAACAAGATTTCCTCATATTTTTTGATGCAAAGAACAACTTTTTTCATGCATTGTGACACAAATTGTGGAAATGTGTTGCAAACTACTGAAATTCATCACACTAACCATTACCCTTACTCCAAATCAGATGGTAAATGGACAAGTTTTATGAAGTGCGTTTTATTACCAAAGTGTTCCCAAAGTACTTTACGATATCAACTTATATTCTGTTACTAATATAAGTGGAATCTTGTCCCATTGTGAGGAATAGCAGGATTTTTTTTTTACTATTATTATTATTATTGTTATGGGAGGATACAAAAAGAGAGGGCAGTGTTACACCTAGGTGAGGGGGAAAGGAACAGGGAGGAGAGACTCAAGGTAGGGAATGGAAAGGGTGGGGAAGAGTTGATTATTTTAAAGTGAGAGTGAGATGTGATGCTGTAGTTGTGCATATTGTGTGTCTCTAAAGCTTAGGTATAGTGGTGGTGGCTGTGGACAGAGAGAAGGAGTGAGTGGTAATACCTAAACCAGGTATTTGGGATCAACGTGTCTAATATTAAGCCCAGTATGAGTTTTATCCCACGGCCCAAGACATGCCAGTGCATCGTAGACCAATGTATGTGCAAGAACCGCTACTGCTAAGGCAAGCACTGCCCCGGGCCCAAAGATGCTGACAGACCAGCAGAAAGAGCGGGGCCAAGGAGCCCGAGGCCGAGCAGCCGCCCAGACGCCCCCAAGATCTCAAGCCGAGAGGCAGCCACTACCCCCCACATATACACCCGACAAAGCCCCAAGGAGCCGAGGACCCAGCGCACCCCGCCACCGCTACCCACACCCAGAGACCCCAGGAGAGGAGCCAAGGCCCACGCCCAGCAGATGACCAGAGCCACGCCGAGCGGGCAGCCAGCGGGTGCCCACCGCCGACCCCAGGCCAGAAGGACCCGGAATGGACGCTGTAAGTCGTCCCGCTGAGCCCCTCAGAGCACCCCAGATCACCTTTTATCAATGCTGCCTGAGCGACGAGCCACAAACCCCCCCCCACGCAGCCCTGAGTGGGGGGGGGTGACAATTTGTTAATAATAGCGACTGCAGCAGTGTTAAATTTGTTGACAAACGATTGTCGTCAGAGTTTTGGTTGTCTACATTATTTCAAACTAAAATAAACTACCCAGAGACACCCAGGCTTGGTTAGACTCTTCGTTTTCTTTTGCCTCATCAAGTAGAACACACCATCAACTGATTGCCTTTTAATTTGTAGATGTTCCTGATCTGCTTCTGTAATTAATCTTTTCTCCTTGTGAGTCTGAGAACGTGACGTTGTGTAGTGAAGTTGTGTATTTGGGTGTAATTGTGAGCGTCAGCCACACAGTGTGCACCGGTGTGAGTTAAAGCTCACTTGATTATTGATTTCCTGAATGCTGGAGTCGCACCAGCATTTATCCTTCATGCCATTACCTCCTTTACAATCCAAGCAAGAGAACAGGAAATGTAACACATGAAAATACTATTTTTTTTTTGTTTTTAAAGAATTGCGTCTATTTATACATGCGTAGCAGAGTGTGTGTTCATCTATGTGGCTCTAAAGCAAACCTCTTATGGGGTTATTAATATTTATTAATGTGTGCTGTCACAGAGGCAAAGAAACAATTTATTGCTCCCATTTAGTGCTTTAAGTGCTGCGTGATTTATGATTAAGCATGTCTAAGGTTATAGAGAAAAAAGCAGGGAGACGCTGGGAGAGAATGGCAAAGTATAAATTGAATCCTCCTCTAAAGACAAAAGTCTATTAAAGTCATTTGTAAGCTCATTGAAATGTGGATTCAGTGGCCCTATTTTCATTACCTTCATTAGACACTGGAGCTTTGGGTGTGTAATAATCAGACAGTTTTAATTTTCACTTAGCTGATTACACTGATAGATCCTCATTTTTTCCTGTTTGCTCTCGCCGCCCACACGGCTCTCACGTGTGACACAATGCCATCGGTGCACGGATTGTAGATGACATTGCTTTTACTGTCACTCTTTTGTTCAAAAGTCCTAATTTGTATGCATTACGTACCAACGCTTATCTGCTTTAACGCTGCGAATCCGTCAGGCTGAAGGAAGCCATTCTCTCCTCCTCTTATTGTCTGCTTTCTTTGCTCTGCAGGCGGTTGGTCCAGATTCTCCATTAGATGGGATCACATTGTTGCTTTGTGTGGGTATCATTAAACCTAGAAGAATAGTGCGTGCTTGTATGGTAGTGTCATTTCTGACTTGTAATTGTTTTAACTGTAATTTTTGCAACATTTAGCCACAAACCATGTTTAAAAAACTTTTGTGAATTTCTTAATGTTACTTTTGAAAAGTATTACAGCCAAAAACATTTAGATTTAAATGTTACATTTAGATTTAAGATTTAGATTTAATTAAGATTTAGATTTACCATTAAGATTTAACATTTTGTTTTATATTTAACATCTAAGATTTACATTTAACATTTATCATTTAGATTTAACATTTTTAATTGACTATGACATTTGTATATAACATTAACATTGAGGTTTTGATTTAACATTCATATTTAGATTTACTATTTAACATTTAGATTTTAGATTTAATATTTAACATTTAGATTTACTTTTAACATTTAGTATTTACATTTAACATTTTTAATTGACTATGACATTTGTATATAACATTAACATTGAGGTTTTGATTTAACATTCATATTTTGATTTACTATTTAACATTTAGATTTTAGATTTAATATTTAACATTTAGATTTACTTTTAACATTTAGTATTTACATTTAACATTTAGTATTTAGATTTAACTATTTTAATTGACTATGACATTTGTATATAACATTAACATTGAGGTTTTGATTTAACATTCATATTTAGATTTACTGTTTAACATTTAGATTTTAGATTTAATATTTAACATTTAGATTTACTTTTAACATTTAGTATTTAGATTTAACATTTTTATTTAAATGTGACATTTAGATTTGACTTTAACATTTATAATTAGATTTAGATTTACCATTTAACATTTAGATATGACATTTAACATTTCCATTTAACATTTAGATTCAACATTTGAATTTAACATTTAGATTTAACATTTACAGTTAACACTGACACAAATTTCACAAATCGCTGTAAATCTGGTCAAAAGTAACAGTAAAAAATTAATATACGTTCATTAAACGTGGTTTTTATTTCAGCATGTGCAACTTTACAATCGGCGCCCCATAATAGTGTGTGTGTGTGTGTGTGTGTGTGTGTGTGTGTGTGTGTTCCACCATGTTGGATGTATGGTGGCTGCCAGTCAGGACAAATTGATCAGGTGGTTTCACCAGCTGTCCTTGCAGATCTCTCCTTCCGTTTCTCCGTTTCTGAAGCTCTAATTTCCACTTTAACGTGATACATTGGCACAGAAAACATACAGCACCTACAGAACGTCCACCCAGTGTGAGATCCTGCCCCCTCCCATTGGCAGATGGCTGCGGGCTCATTCTGACACACCTGACCTTGCCTGGCGTCGGCTGTGTGCGGGTCTTTGAATTGTTCCCACCGTGGAGGATGATGGCCATCGTGTAAAGCCAGATGCTATTGTTATCTGGGCTGCACATGTTGTCTTGATACACCGCTATCATTAGACACACATTTATGAGGTGGGTTCAGGGAGAATGTGCACCCACGCTGAGTCGTGAGACGTTTTATTTTTGAGCATGATGGGTGAGAAATGCAAAATCAATTTCTGTGCTTTCAGATAAATCTGTAACATCGGCCTTAGTTTGTTTGTTATGAAGATGCTTATGGCATACAAAGGTTAGAGATGTAGATCAGACAGGAGCAGGTTTTATTACTGCGGAGGCCACAAACAGGGTCGACTGCTTTGAGGGCCACTTTATCAACATTCATGTCAGCATTTAGATTAATGACCAATCTGAGCATTAAAAGAACAAAGAGCTTTGTCTGCTTTTATTTTCTCATTTTTTGTGTATTTTATTTTTTTTCACTTTGAGTGTTTTTGGAGTCAGTTTGTGTGTTTTTCTCATCTTTTTTGTGTTTTTAAGTTGTTTTGGGAGGATTTCATGTATTTAACTTATCGTTTTGTCTGTTTTTGTTGTTGTTTTTGGTCCATTTTAAATACATTTGTGTACTTTTGTTGTTTTGTCAGCCTATTGTGCATTTAGTTTTCTTCTGTCTAAAGTAATAATCTGTATTTTTCAGCCATTTTTTGTGTGTTTTTTGTTATCATTTTGTGTAATTTTGGAGCTGTTTTTTATACACATTAGTTATACTTTTTGGCATTTTTTGGGCATCATTTTATGTATTTTACATGCATTATTTTTTCATTCTGCGTATTTTTGCTTATTTATAATTCAGACAGTATTTTAAGAAGACTGTAGATTGATACGTTTCAAAGTACTGGACCCACTGCCTTAGGAGGGATATTTATGGCGTTAATGACTTTTACGTTAATAACAATATTAACATTAATAGATAATTAACCTCTCTACCCTGTGCTGTTCATCATCGTGTTGACGTGACATGTTTTTCAACAGGTATGTCTCGTCTAGTGATCTCTCCCTGCTTAGAGAGTAACTAAACCCCAAAACCACTTTCATTTTGCAAAAAGCAAATCTATTTGGTATGAAGAATTTTGATTTGTTGTAAAAATGTCAGTGACTGCTTTCTATACCTGTATATTACATACAGAATGGTGGTTTGTGACATTTTGGTGGCTTCTTACATCACTAACCACCACTGTTGGCTCCGCCCCTCCAATAAAAACTAGCACCTGTGGACTCTACAATATGTGGTGAGTAGGTTGAATTAAGAGAAGAGTGAATAGAGACGTATAGTGAGTATTGAGTAGCTAGATAGGATAGCATAGATTGTTCTTTGGAGATTTTACAGTATAGAATGGGCGTGTCTTAACTGCTCCAGGAGCCCCGCCCATAATCAAGGCATTTTTGTCAGTGCTCAATCCTTTCGCGCAGGCCTGATCGTTTCGGATCTTTTCAACGCATCCCCGAAACGCGTCTACATCCGTTCGGCCTATTTTACGGCAGTTCGTGTACTATTTACAAGGTCAAAACCCTGCTATTTCAAAAGAATTAGACATTTTATCTGATTTATTTTGGGTTTTTTTTTTAATTTTCTGTTTGGTTTTTGATGGTCAATGTTGTTTATTGTGTTTTGATCCATTTTTGTATATATCGTCTTGCGGTGGCATTTCCTTTGTCTATACATTTAAATTAACAATTAAAAACACCACAACAGTCACATATTTACGTATGTACTCTTAAAATATTTAACAAACGCTGTACTGTGTGGTCGGATTACGTTCAATTATCACGTCCCAGGAGCTCTGTCGTCAGGATTGTGAGTAAAGGAAGTGATGTAGTTTACGCGCATTCGTTGAAAGAATCAGTCACTGACACGCTTGTTATTTCAAACATCTTACTGACTTAAAGGAGTATTACTCTGGTAGGAAGATTTCAATGCTAATGTGAAGCAGTAAAAATAATTAATTAAATCACATTTTTGTAGTAGGTCTGGGCAAAAAATGTATTTCATCTATCGAATTTGTAGATAAAAACAAATTTTATTTTGCAAATTCGAGTTTTTATTTTTAATTTTTTCCAACACAGTTTTTTTGGACTTTTTTGCTTTCCGTCCTTGTGGGTTACCCCGTAGCGCGATGTGAGCCCACCTCCTCTTTGTTTACATGTGTTTACCCTATGACTAGGTTATATGTGTGCCACATGCATGTTTAATTTTTATTCACACTATGCTGAGATGCTAAGGCAAAAGTTTATTTTTTTTTAATTGTAATGTTATATGTTATAGAATATGTAGTTATCTGATTTGTTAATCGGAAAATCTAAGCTACTGTGAAGGCGCTGTTGCACTTTTGCTTAAACCTGGGTTAAAGCTTGAAATAGTTGAATGACAGAGCCTCATTTACTTTTTATTTTGGGATTGTTCTATGCATTTTCACTCTTGAGGACAATCACAACAATAAAGTTGCACTTTTGACAATATATTTGATGTCTGCAGTCATTTTTAAGTGCACTGAGAAAAAAAAATTAATAAAAAATCAAATCGGAACTCTGAATTTTTCTCTTAAAAAATCTCATTCTTTTTTCAAACCGAGTTTGTAGTAAATTGGACAATGGTTCACGAACACCTGCTAAAATTAAAGCTGCGTGGAAACATTTGGTTCATTTCCTGCTGGTCTGAAGAAATTATTCACTTTCAGAATAAACATGTCATTGTAATTTAAAGAGATGAAATCTAGCAAATGTTTCACACCCATTACCACTTACTATGTGCAAAAGGAAAGTGCTTGGACTGAGCGTGTGTATAGGAACCTGCTCTTTACAGGTGTCGGGGTGTTTGTGTGCGCTGCGTGTCATTACACATCATTCACATGGAAAGCTATGAGTTCTTCTCTTCTCCTCTTTCTTGCTATAAGTAGTGGTTGCATGTCAAAATGGAAAGAGACAAAGAGAAATGAATCAAACAGATTTGCTGTGGCTTGTTTTCAGTTACATCTCAGTTTAATGCAACAGTAGCTTTAGATTCCATTTCACCAGTAATGGGAGAATTGGGATTGTCGGATGGATTTAATCAGTCTCTTTTGCTTTTCTTTCATAATCCAATTTTAATCTCTTTAGTATTTGCCTGTGGATTCACTGTTGTCCTGTTTTTTTTATTGATTCAGTCTTTTTTCTCTCTCTTCTGACGTCAGAGGGCGACTACTAACCTGCTTCCTTCCTTCTTAATCTTGTTTTTATAACCTGCTCTGTGTCCTAGTTCTGTCTGTTTGTATAATGTATGCAATGCATGTTGTTTTTGTTACATTTAATGTTCAATGCAACGTCCTATGGATGTAAAATACCATTCATTTGCAAAAGAAAATGGCACGTTTACATCGTTTTGTGTATTTTCAATAATCAGATTCAGGTTAGCAAGTTATAAATATAATTGACGGAAATTGGATTTCCCAGTAAAGCTGAGGAATATATTCAGATTCAAGATATATCGAGTTTTCTATTTTGACAATATTGCCTACTGTATATTAAGATTTTATTTTTATTTTTTACTTGGTTTGATTTATATACTGTATATCATGTATAGCTTATTTTGTATTAAAATACATGTTTTAGGAGACGCTGGTTTCATTTCTTTTCCATTAAAAGCACAGTTAGATGGTTTACTGAGTGGGTCCTAACCAACAAGAAACACTCGTGCTGTCCCTTACCTATTGTTCATCTGTTTAATATATGTATATATAACCCAGAAATATCAAGATTAATATCATATATTGCCATTTTGAGTAAAAATATCCATATGAGTTTCTGTACATATTGCCCAGCCCTATTTCCCAGTACAAACAGAGGTGGCAGAAGTGCTAGTTTTGTAATATAGATAACTAAATAAAGGAGTATAAAAGAAAGTATAAATATACTTTTTTTAAGTTTTTGGTTGAAATTGTCTTTATGTCCCGACAGATCTTATGTGCTCTGATCACGTCTCCTGCTCGTTCTCAACCCTTTACTTGCACGATCCCACGCTTAAAGCGCGTTACCGCTGACGGAGTTAAAAAGGAGTTTTTTTAAGTCACATTTTTTAACATATATAATAATAAAGTTTAGTGTTTACTTACCGCTGAATGAGACATGAGACGACATAGTTTCTGCACATTACAAGCGATGAGCTAAGGTTCGCTTATGTGAGTGAGGGGCGTGGCTTTAGAGGGAGCACAAAGGGGCAGGGGCGGGTAAAAGTGCAGCGCTCAGAAGGATGCTACATTCAAAATCATGCTAGTTTTTGAAAATTACTTACCCTGTCTTTAAGTAAAAGTGAAAAAGTACGTGCTACTAAATGTACTTAAGTAAAAAAAAGTAAAACAAATATCAAAACAGGGTTTTTAAAAAAAATTCCTATTTGGTGTTTAAAGAATGTGTAGAAAATTGACACATGGAAACAAGTTAAATCTGTAACCTTCAAAGACCTGGAGAATTTAACACTCGTAATAACTACAACTTGTAAATAAAATGAGAAAAAAAAGTGCAGATGCTCAAATAAAACCAGTTGAGTTTAACATTTATAAAAACTTAAAAATGTTAACCATAAAACTAAGGGACCTGTCTAACACAAAAAAACCCGAACTACCAAAATGTTGTTTTTTTACGTCGTGACGTCATCTTCGAAGGTCTTAAAAGTAACAAGTTCCTATTTAAAATGTAAAGGAGTAGAAATTACAGATATTTGTTTAAAAAAGTAAAAGTAAAAAGTTGCAAATACTCAAGTAAAGTACAGACACCAGAAAAAAATACTTAAATACACTAACAAAGTATTTGTACATAGCATTATCTCGCTGTACTGAACTTTAACATCTTGTCTCCCTTTCTTAGCGTGTCCCCACGGCTCCTACAAGATGTCCTCCAGGCAGCAGGAGTGTTTCCCCTGCCCCGCTAACAGTGTTGCAGAGGACGAAGGATCCGTGGTGTGCGTTTGCAAGGAGGACCACTTCAGGACCCCCCTGGATAACCCCTCAGCACCATGCACACGTAATGACATTATAATACGCTCCTTTTCTGTGTGTTCATCCTCTAAAAGCACCACTCACATCCTGGTATTTTCAAATGTCACCAAAAAAAAGCATCTTCTATCAACGTTCTTTGCACTCAGTGGGATAATGAATCCTGGTTTTCCTTTTTATGTCTCACCTGTCCTTCACCCACTGTCCTCTCCTTTATCCTCTCACCCCCCGTCTGTGACCCGTAACACACCCGCCTCTTCATTGCCTCATTTCCTCCTCCTCATCTCACACATCCTTCACCTCTCCTTCACCTCATAGTTTGCCTTTAAGTCTTGATTTTTCCAATTGCAGACAAATCACAATCATTATTTAGTTTTTTATTGAATTTCCATGGTATTTACAATTTAAAAAAAATTACAATTAAGATTATTATAGTTTTTGTAGGTCTCGAATCATGTCAGGGAAAAACGGACACCTTAAATCAGGGTTGGGGTGAAGTATAATTGTAATCGCGTAATTAATAATTAATTAAAATTATGGCGTAATTTTGAAAATCTGTTGCAGTCGTAATCGTAATTAAATTGTAATTGAGTTTAGATTGTTGACTTTGTAATTGTAATTGCCATGAAAATTCTATGGAAAATAATAATAATAATAATGATAATAATTTTACACAAAACTAGGAAACCATGTTACAGTTATATGTACAATTCTACACAAATGTAATTAATACTTATTAAAATGTATTTCATATCAAGCTTTCCCACATTTTACCATTAAAAAAATGATAAATTTAGGGGTATACTGACACAAAAAGGAGCCCAAAGGGGCTCAAAGTAGAGTCGCTGCTCCTCCGCATCGAGAAGAGCCAGATGAGGTGGCTCGGGCACCTAATTAGGATGTGCCCTGAACGCCTCACTAGGGAGGCGTTCAGGGCACATCCCTCCGGAAGGAGGCCCCGGGGAAGACCCAGGACACGCTGGAGAGACTATGTCTCTCGGCTGGCCTGGGAACGTCTCGGGGTCCCCCCGGAAGAGCCTGAGGAAGTGGCCGAGGAGAGGGAAGTCTGGGCCTCCCTACTGAGGATGCTGCCTCCGCGACCCGGAAACGGCTAAGCGGGAGAAGATGGATGGATGGATGGATGGAACTTAATTACAATTAAATTATGATTAAAATGGTGACAGATTCTTAAAATTATGCCAGAATTGTAATTAATTATCAGTTACATGATTACAATTATAATTGAACCCAACCTGGCCTTAAATACAACACTTGTGCTGTGGATTTCATTTGGTTTTTGTTGAGATTTTTACTTTTTATACAAACCTTGTCTCATCTTATTTTGAAAAATCCCAGGATCCATATGTGTCCCTTCTTGGGTCAACCCGTTCTTGCATCCTTGGTTGCATCTGACGTGGACATCTGCTCCTTTAAACTCTTATCTAGATGTATCCGTCGCCCAAGGCCGTCCCTCTGCATCTCGACCTTTATCCCTTTTTATCACACATCCATCTTTCACCGTTCCATATATTACATCCACATTATTCCTCTGGAAAGCATATCAGCCCATTTCCTCTCTAGTCTGACTCAAATGTTACGGATCCATCTTTTCCCTTGACTCCCTGTATTCTTCCATCCTACTCTTCTGTCCATCTTCACAACTCATCCAGTCATCACTCTTCACATTTCCATTCCTTTTCACCCTTTAATCCATGTCTCTTATCATTCCATTCTTCTTTTTCTTCTTCGTCACACACGTCTCATCCTTCTGTCCTCAAGCAACAGATCCCATAACTCCACCCCCAAACTCCCGTATTTTACCCCTCATTCCCGCCATCATCCCGTATCAGTATTTTCCCCTAAATATCCTGTATTTTAATGTAGTAATAACTAAAAGATAAATAATAATAAAAAATAAAAAAAAACATTCCTTTGCCTCTCCAAACTGAACGCCGAGAACTGCCGCCTGATGTGGCCTGGGTGGGAGTTCTCGTGAGATTAGTGCAGACAGCGGCAACAGACCCGGAAACAACTCAGAAGAGAGATGATGAATGTAAGAAGACGTTTCGACGAAAAAAACCCAAAAAAACTCGTCTGAATACCTTGGAAAATGTGACAGAGTTTATCTTCCTAAAGAGCAGCAGGATGGGACACAGTTACACGTTCTGTAAGATTAATAACTGAGATTTTAGCGTCTCCCACGGGGGAAGGAAGCACGTAAATCAGCATGAAAAATCAGCCAATCACAAGCCCCGGAAATATGTAATAAAAGTAAAATGTAAATGTCTAACTTGAAGACAAGCAACGCGAAATTAAATATGCATTGTGTTTACTTGTATATGAACTGTAAGTATATCAAATGTGCTTCTGCTTCATATACCCATTTATGTTTTCATTTAGGGTGTATTATAATCTAGGAATTAGGACTAGGCAATATATCGAGACTCAAGCTGTATCGAGTTTTCTATTTTGGCGATATAGAAAACTACACTATTGCAGATATTAATATCTCAGATATATATATATATATATATATATATACATACAGTATCTGAACTCAATTACAATTACAACAGCAACAGATTATTTTTATTACAATTAAATCATATTATTATAGTTAATTATCAATTACACTATTATAATTGTAATTGACCCCATCCCTGCTGGGCTCATATTACTTATTTATCTCTCACCTTTAAACTTTTCTCCCCTCCTTTAATCCTAATATGATTTTCACTAATAAAGATGCACTGGAAGCAAAAGCCTTATTGATCTCTGCATTGATCACATCTATTGATTTATCTGGTTAATAAATGAAGGAATAAAGTAGTTAGTAAAACCAAAACGTTGGCTGGACCCGTCCTTAGCTTTCCTACACATAGGATCATTTGTGCACGCACACACACACAAACGTGGTGAAAAGTGTGCTGTCATGCTCGCTTCCACTTTAGCTCCAAAAGAGGGGCCTTTAATTACAATATTGATCACTAAGCTCCCAGATCCCAGTGTGAAAACATTTACAGCCGTCTAATGACGGCATTAATTACACTATCGATCCAGTTATTATGATCATCCTCGGATGCGGCTAATGCCACGGCACAGTTTAGACGTAGAGAGGGAAATCCCAACATTTGAACGTTTGCATCGGCAACAGACGCTCAGTTTTCCTGCAGGGTGGAAGCGGAGAAGTTGATTGGCCCCTCAAACCCACAATCCCTGCACTGCTAATCAATGCTTCACGTAGCTACCCCAATACTGGTGGGAATGTGTCTATTTTTCAACAGTGGAAACACTTTCACCACAAACCAATCTAGACATCCAAAATAACAATACAAATTCAGTTTTCTCAAACTTACATTCAATTCAATTCAACTTTATTTGTATAGCGCAATTTACAACAAAGTCATGTTATGTGTTTGGCTATACAAGGTTGGAGCATAGACAGAGACCACTGCGCCCCTCAGTCCAATTTTAAGCAGCCACAAAATGTTATGCACAAAATCGTGCCAAAAACATTGAAAAATGACAGAAAAATACTCATAACTCAAAAAACTGTACAAAAATACACAAAAGGACCGAAAAATATACAGAAAATAAAAAAAAAGACTCCAAAAACACAACGAAACACACAAAACAACGAAAATACATAAAACGACAACAAAAGTGGCAAAACCATTTGCTCTTTCCCGTATCAATGCTCAGATTGATTATTATTCTAAATTTACATGAACGATGATAATATTGAGCTCGGATCAGATCCTATGACATTATAGTGGCCCCGCTGTGATAAAATAATTACACACATAAGCACTCAGATTTAGCTTAGTAATATGTTTTATAACTGATCTCATCAATTTATGTGCTTTATGTGTCAAACACGAGGCCCGGTGCCAAATCCGGCCCTTTAGAGCATCAAATTTGGCCCTCAGGATAAAGTCTAAATGACACAAAAAATGAATCATTGAGTAAAAATACCAAGTATTTCAGTCTTAGGTATCTCAACCCTTCCAAATACATAAGTTCATTGAATATCCACAATGTATTCCAGGGCGCATAGTTTTCCCACACTTTCATCAGTGCAGTCATTTTTAATCGCAAATTGTTGAAAAGTAAATCTTTCTTTCAAAAAATCCTGCAATTTTATGAAAATTATTTCACAAATTGTTCCCAAATTGGTCACAAACTCAAGGAAGTTAAAAGACTGGATATTTTCTGTAACTTCCATTACTTTACATATATTTATAGGGCACAATAATGTTAAAGTTGCTTGTTCTCCTGCCTAAAATTAGCGGCCAAATTGAGATTAAACTGCTCTGTATTTGATCCCTGAAGAGTCATGAGTTATTTCATGTATACTGTATATTTAACAGTTACAGATCAATTGCAGGAATTATCTGTAGGGCCTCTGATTTTCTATGATTGCAGAAAACTAGAACGTAAGTTATTATGAATTTCACTCCCTGATGTGTGTGTATATATATATATGTATATTTATTTGTAATGTGTTTAAACCAAACACAATTATCACGATATCTCACATATATAGAGATGTAAATTTAAAATCTCACACAAAATCTTGGTACTAATCCTATCTGCGATACTTGAGCACATTTGTCACAATGTTTCAGTGAAGATGGTTAATTTATGACAAAAATGTATCAAGTTCAGCAGTTTTTAACTCGACAATGCCTGTCATGGGTATTTTCTTTATGAAATAAATCAGATTTTAGTCTGAGCTCATTAGAAACTATAGTTCTCCTGTTAGAACAGGCCTGAGGGCGTCTCACATGGTCCATGCGAGCTACCTGGTACCTGCGGGAACTGAAGCAAAAGGTTCAATATACGTGTTTACAAAGCACTGGGATTATAAAATGTCAGCAGTGAATAAGTAACACATAAGACAACTAGGCATGGCAGTAGAGGGAGAATAACAGGCCCAGCTGTGAGTACTGAGGGCATGTGTGTGTGTGTGTGTGTGTGTGTGTGTGTATGTATAATCTCTGGCCTTATGTAACTATGTGCCCGTTGTGCATCTGAGAGAAGAACACGAGCTGGACAGAGTGACGTCCTCTGCAGTCGGCCCCGTAGAAGCACGTCTTCACTTATTCATCGCCACAGCACATGCACACACATTAAAGAACACATCAAAAATGCATGGGCCTTAATGGAGTCCCATTCACACAGCTACAAGACAAATGATTAGATTAAGTCTGTGAGTCGGCCTTGTTCCACTTCACTTGTATGTATTTGCATGTTAAGCTTTTCAATCGGGGGGGGCAAACTCATTTTAGTCCGGGGGGCCAATTTACGAAGCAGTTTGATCTCAAGAGGGCCACAGTTTTTATGCAGGAAAACAAGCAATTTCAACTTGTATGTGTACATAAAATACAAAATATGTAAGAAACTGACAACATCCAAGCAATAAGTGACAGATATCAGTCTTATCTGGGCCTTCACTTTAAATTTCTTAGATTTGTGACCAATTTCTGTTTATTTAAGCAAAATATTATGTAATAATTCGAGTAAAATAAAAATATTTTGTAAGAATTTTGAGGTTTAAGACATAAAATTGTAACTGCCATCATGTGATATTATCACCGTTTTTAAGCAGGAAAAGGCAGGTTTAAATATATTTTGCCCTATAGTTTGCACTTGTACGTATACATAAAATACAAAATATGTAAGAAACAATATCCAACCAATAAGTGACAGATATCAGTCCCATCAGGGTCTTCACTTTACATTTCCTAGATTTATGACCCGTTTCTATTTAGTTAAGGAAAATGTTAAATAATAATTTGAGGAAAATTAAAAGATTTTGAGTTTTTTTTCAAAAGTTTGTGATAAAAAATTATTGTAATCATGCAATATTAGCACTGGGAAAACTGTGAGCCCCCTGCAAATACTGTTTACAAAATAATTCACGTTTTCTCTGTCATTTTTACTTTCTCCTGCAGGACAAACTGGATGCTCTAAAGGACCAGAATTGGCCCCCTGAGGCCTTGAGTTTCACACGTGTTTTTCAAACGGACACAGTTTTTTAGTTTTATTGCCACATTTATCATTTTAAATGTGAATAATCCACATCTTTGACATTTTTTGTGCAAACTGTCTCAGACTGTGCAAATTATTTTCTCTCAGGCTCAGGACGCGAAGCATCAATGAATTTACTATTTTTTTTTTGTTTTTTTTAGTCTAAACTGGGGGGACTTTCCAATGTTGACATATTTTACCTAAAGCTTCCTCCCAGAAATTGTGCGAAGGACGCAGCTTGGATCACAGCCTGTGTTTTGAACGAGATTTGCCTGACATTAGATGTCAAAGCGGATCATGTTGAACCAAAACTAACAAGCGGACTCATGCAAGAGCTGATTTTTTTGTTGTTGTCCAAAACAAGTCACAAGGTGGATTATTTTTTTCATCTAAGAAGCTTACGAGCAATGTTTTTACTGTCGGAGCCATTCCATAGTATTTATTTTGCCTTTAGAAGCATTAATCCATCCTCTGTTTCTATCTAAATTAACTTTCACATAGAAACCACAAACCCCTATTTGTCAGGTGACCTACAGTGAAAGATGTTCACGTCAGATGACCTACCAGTTCTCATCAAAACAATTGTTTCTTTTTACCAAATCCAGGATAACACAGGATTATTTAAGGTGGATGTGCAAACTGCCTGCATGTAATCCCAGTGTAATTCTCACTCCATCATTTGTGTGTAGCATCACATGCACGGATGAAACAGGGATTGAGGGATACTTGGTTATGATACAAGCGTATAACCTTTTAAAACCACTATATTAATGTTAAAACATCATCATTGCTGAGTTTTTGGTCATTTTTGTATTCTAAAAAGTTCAAGGTCCACTGAGCTTTTTAGGAAAATGTGTAGGAGAAGCTGCAGCTTTTTTTATTTCCATTCAATAATATGTTTTTGTGACCTTTCTTTTTTTTTTTTTTTTTTTTTTTTTTTTAAAAAAACAAACAAGAAAACAGCAAAAAAAAATAAAAATAAAAAAATGCAATAAACAGATTTTTACATACAAATTACCCTGTTCATTGAATTTCGTTCATTTTGAAGTATTAATCAAATTTGTCCTCCTTAGCTGTGATATTTCCCTGTAAATGTGCTCACTTTGTGATTGCACAAAAACAATTGAGCCTGATAAAGTACTCGATGATGAGTGGAACATGATGGTGGTTCAAAGGTTTTAGTGATTTGCCAAAATCACAATGATTGGCTGCATTTGGTGGATTTTTGCTTCATCCTGGTGGGACTGAATGTTATGGTTTCAATATAATCCACTAATTTGTTCTGTGACATTTGATGTTGCAACTCACCTAAAATGGCTACTTATTTACGTTTTGTTCAATCTATGTAGTATCAGTTCAGCCTTTTGGACAGAACTCCTTCACAAGTAGAAACATCAAGAAACCTGTGGTTAGATAAATACATAAATACAATTATTAAACGTTAAGTTAGTTTTTCATGTAAATTTATTTCCGTTGCTAATTTTGTGGAGGCCATATACAAGATGCCGTCTGACAACCCAAAGTCACATGGTAATTTCAGTTTAGCTAACTTAACTCATGAAGCAAACTAATGCTGGGTGTCTGAGCATGCTAATTACAGCTAACTAGCGTCAACACAGCTTAGCTTCGCTAGCTAACAATATAGCTCTGCATTTGACCCCCATCCAACACAAATTCCAACATGTTATGTTTAATTTGAGACTGTTTTTCCTCATCGGTTTTCTTCTTCTTGTTTTATTAATTATTATTAACTCCTTTAAAGTGATTTCATGCCATTTTCTGAGTATCCTCTCTAACAGGAAGAGGCTAAAGCAGGAGTCACCAACCTTTCTGAAACTGTACTTCATAGGTACTGTAGAGTTTGAATGGCAACCAGTGAGAAAATCACTCCTTAAATCCTTTAATTACAGGGTAAGATAATAAGCATTAACATAAAAGGTAGGAGATGTTGAGGTTTCAAGTACATGCGACACTTTTTTTCTCCTAATGCATTAAATTGTTTCATTTCCATTACGTTTTACAGAAAATCCACCTTGTATTTTTAAAAATAGATCTTATTTATTATATCATATATAATATAACAATGATCATACACCACATCTGCAGCATTTGTCACAGTGTTTCAGTGAAAATAGACATTTAAAAATGATTAATTTAATATTAAAACTTTATTAGCAGTGTTTAACTATACTAAGTACTAACTACATCTTTCATATGCATTTGTCTTTGTGAGTTTGAGTTCTGGAAAGTAAATCAGATTTTCGTAGACTAGTGCTCATGAGGGCACCTCATATGGTCCACGCGGGCACCGCTTTGGTGACCCCTGCACAAATGGTTGCCTGTCAGGAATTTGGGGTCCAGCGATTTTGACTTAATTACACCTCAAAAGCAAAACTTGTATATTTATATCCCACATTTATTTTTAAATAAATTAGAGATTGACAGGCAACTTTAATTTTCCACAGACAAAGTCAAGCACTCATCTTTAGGGCCTCCTAGTGGTCCTAAGTGCATAGTCCACGTATAGCAAGAAAGGCCTGTGTCTGTGGAAATGTTTGTGGACGTCATGTCCATAATCCAACTCTTGCTAATTTTTTCGGTATTCTTTTTTTTAAACAGGGCCTCCATCTCCTCCTCGAGACCTGGTCTACACCCTAAAACAGTCCACCTTAATCTTGGAGTGGTCGCCTCCATCCGATACTGGAGGTCGAGTGGATCTGACCTACAGCATTGGGTGTAGAAGATGCAGTGGGAGGCAGTGCGAGCCATGCGGGGCCAACGTGGGCTTCGTCCCACAGCAGGTGGGCTTGGTGGAAAGGACGGTGACGGTGGTCAATCTGCCTCCAAACACCAACTACACGTTCACCGTGGAGGCCTTGAACGGCGTGTCGGAGCTGATGCCCAACAAGAGGTTCTACACTCAGGTCAACGTGTCTACAAGCCTGCCCAGTGAGTCCTGTTATTAAGTACACATGACGCTATGCAAAAGATCTTTGAGCGAAAACATTAAGTATACACCAAAGAGTTGGTGTCTTTACATGACATGGCTTTATTTCACTCACATTTCTGAATAAAGGTGAAAACCTATGAGCAAATGGCAAAAATGTCTCAGTTAGAGCGAAACGGCTGAACGCCGGACTTCTTCTCCAGTCTACTGGCTCTGAAAGCAGGGGCAGCGTGTGTGTGTGTGTGTGTGTGTGTGTGTGTGTGTGTGTGTGTGTGTGTGTGTGTGTGTGTGTGTGTGTGTGTGTGTGTGTGTGTGTGTGTGTGTGTGTGTGTGTGTGTGTGTGTGTGTGTGTGTGTGTGTGTGTGTGTGTGTGTGTCTGTCTGTCTGTCTGTCTGTGTGTCTGTCTGTCTGTCTGTCTGTCTGTCTGTCTGTCTGTCTGTCTGTCTGTCTGTCTGTCTGTCTGTCTGTCTGTCTGTCTGTCTGTCTGTCTGTCTGTCTGTCTGTCTGTCTGTCTGTCTGTCTGTCTGTCTGTCTGTCTGTCTGTCTGTCTGTCTGTCTGTCTGTCTGTCTGTCTGTCTGTCTGTCTGTCTGTCTGTCTGTCTGTCTGTCTGTCTGTCTGTCTGTCTGTCTGTCTGTCTGTCTGTCTGTCTGTCTGTCTGTCTGTCTGTCTGTCTGTCTGTCTGTCTGTCTGTCTGTCTGTCTGTCTGTCTGTCTGTCTGTCTGTCTGTCTGTCTGTCTGTCTGTCTGTCTGTCTGTCTGTCTGTCTGTCTGTCTGTCTGTCTGTCTGTCTGTCTGTCTGTCTGTCTGTCTGTCTGTCTGTCTGTCTGTCTGTCTGTCTGTCTGTCTGTCTGTCTGTCTGTCTGTCTGTCTGTCTGTCTGTCTGTCTGTCTGTGCGCGCTTGTTTTGTTTATTTTCCTGTTAACTTTTACTTTCATACCATAGACTAAACTGTCCGTTTCAGCTAGTGCATATAGAAGCGTGTGTGTGCCCCACCTCCGACGTGCACCTGTGAATATGGACTATAAGCAAATTTGTCTTTGCTCCACTAATGCTAATGCTGATGGAGGCTTCACATAGTTCCAGTGTGGTCTGCTTCTGCAGCTTCATCTCCAACTTTCTTGTAGTTGCTTCACAGCAGTCACGGGACTCCGGTTTCATTCAACAGCTGCAACGTTTATTTTGCCAATCAATAAAAACGGCATTTAATCGATCTGCTCCGATCTCACACGCTCCCTCACTCCGCCCAGTGGTCGAGCGACTAGGGATTAATTTGTGGTTAAAGGGCCACGCACCCACACAGGTCCAACATGGAAATTCTTCAACTCTTCCACTCCCCCACAGTCACAAGGCTGCGTTTAGGTCCCCAAACATGGTACAGTTTGATTTTCTGAGAATCTGTATCAGGTAGGACCAAAGGAATTTGGTCAGTACCTAAAAAAACAACCTGAGTTCATATGATCGGGTTGCTGATCGGTGATCGGCCCAAAAATCCTGATCATGTAAAGCCTATTTATCAGGGCTCTTAAGTCTTTAGCAATTCAATATACTGTATGAACACACTCACATGGCACATGTGGCATTTCTCACACTGAGAAGCTGAGCTGACTAAATTTGCATGCATGCATATTTAGGCAAGGCAAAGCAAACTTATGTATTTAGTGCATTTCATACACAAGGCAACTCAATGTGCTTTACATGATCAAAAAGTGTTCTTTGTCACTCAAATTTGTTTATTGTTTTATAATATTAACATATTTAATTTAAAAGTGCTTTTCCAGAAACTCTGATACTTTAGAGGTTGGGGTAAAATATTATATTTGTTTTATTCATAGAGCCAAAAGCAGAATTAGTAGTTAGCAAGCGGCTAATAGACACCATTGTTGTTTTCTTAACAATAATTCACGTATAAGTGCCTACATCATGATTGTTTTCTTGTTTGAGTTGAAAAGTTAAAGTTTAATCACATCTCACTCAAAAATCAATAGGCCTACTCGGTGCATTACAGTTACTAGTAGAACAACAGTGGTTGCATTAATGTGGATGAGAAATATTGCATTATTATTTCTATTATGACCAGTAAAATAATCCTGAAGGTATTTTTTAATGCATAATAACCTACTAATATTAACACATGGTTCTGTTTAAATCTATATGTTAGGGATATGTGGAATTGGCGGATTTAGGTCTGTGTGATAAATGTGAGCTTTTCCATGTAGCCTAGTTCCCCAGCTGAAAAATTACATAAGTGTAACATCTGGAGGTCTAAACTATCTATACAGTTGGAGACAGGATTAGCAGGCATCTGATTTCTAACTGGGTAGCACGGTGGTGCAGTGGTTAACACATCTGCGTTAAAGTTCAAACCCTGGGGGGTCACTTGGGTCCTTTCTGGGTGAAGTTTGCCATTTCTAACTGTGCTTGAGTGGGATTTTCCCACGTACTCTCCTCCCACCATCCAAAAAAATGTGTTGGGTTTCTGGAGTATCCAGATTGCCTGTAGGAGTGTGAGTGCTTGTCTGTCTGTCTCTGTTTGGACTGGCACAAAGTACAGAGTGTACCACCACCACCTATGACACTGGTGGGTGAGAGACTCAGCTCCCTCTTCAACACAATAGTACGATGCAGCGACCGCATCACTGCTGACGCCACACCAATCTGTCTATCGATCTCACGCTCCATCCGACCTTCACTCGTGAACAACTGTAATCAAATATTACTAAGGGTAATGTATTAAAGGATGACAAAATCTTGAATTATGATCCCTACATTTTCTAAAAATCCTGTTTGACACTGCAAAGCATGCTGATCAAAAAGTAAAGCATTACTTAATTTTGTCAGTTTCAAGTTTTGCTTTTAAAAATAAGTAGATATGGTAGAATTGACCCCAATTTAGTAATTTTACCTAAATACACATGTATTTGTGTAGCTCAGACTAGCAGAGAGACATCCTTATCAACTGCCCAAGTCAAAACTGAAGAATAAGATCTCCACTTTCAATTCTAATTTGTAATCTGATATACAGTATGTTATAATCATTGCACGACGGCACTGAGGACTTGTAAAAGTTTGTAGCCCATGTCAACATTTCTCCCCCCTGTAACAAATCTCAAGTTTTCTAGTGTGGCAATCCTTTTGGTTTTATTGTAGGATAAAACTTTCCACATCCTTTGCTGCTGCTACCAAAACGTCAACCAACAAGTTGCATCTTCAGTCATTTCATTTAGACCAAAATCACAAACGTCGTATGAAAGAAAGACAAAGCCTTAGTGATTGTAATGTTGATTGTCACAGACCTTTAACCCAACTTACCTGCGTCATCCTGTCCGTCTGTGGCTTAATATAGGCTTGAGGTTGTGAATTGCCTTTTCTTTTTTTTTTGGCCGTGTCATCCAGGAGGGATTGGACAAAAGGTTTAGAGTGCTTTTGTTGTGTCTTAGGAGAACTCTCTGTCTTGGAAAGGATTTGAGCTGATATTTCGTGAGCGTGTGTGTGTGAGACAAAGCTTTAGAATAAATTTTACAGCAGCAGCAAATCCCGGTGTCATATCTTTTTACCTCTGCCTTTGCCTGTGGTGCTTAGCTTTTAATAACGTGTTTTTACTCGAGGCCAGTAGAGTCATCTGTGGTCAGCTTTCTCTCCCTCTCCAGGAGATGAGTCTTCTTTAAAGGTTTGTTTGTAAGACATTGGAAAAGTGTTTGCTTTCTTCATGATTTTATATTTCCTTGCAAGTTTTTTCAAAGATGCAACATTGTCTTTGATAAGATGGAAGCCTTTTTTTCTTTGATTACTTGGAGAGTTCTGAGTGAGAACGGAGGGGAAATAAAAGGAGTTGTACTTCTTCCTCTCCCATTGAGCATGTCTAGGTTAGTGTAGATGTTTGGGGTTGTGATTGTGTATATGTATGTGTATGTGTCTATGTACACATATAATGTATGTGATATGCCTATGCTCAATGAATAAATAAAAATGTAACTAGAATATTTGCATTTCCTGAAGAAAATGCAGGTGCTCGCCCATGCCGCACTGCATTAGCTTAGCATTAACTAGCATTCGAATTAGCAATAGCTAAGCATTGGTATTCGCCTAGCATTAACATTAGCTGAGGGTTAGCATTAGCATAGCATTAGCAATAGCCTAGCATTAGCATGGGCCTAGTATTAGCATAAGCCTAGCAATGGCATTAGCCTAGCATTAACACGAACCTAGCATTAGCTGAAAATTAGCAATGAGGTTGAAAAAGGTGGAAATTTGAAGCGGTTTAAAAGTTGAAAAATGTTGAAATGGGTTGAAGGTGTAGCTGAACATGTTAAAGGTTGAATGGTCAAAATTGGTTCAAGAATGGCTGGATGAAGGGGTTGAAATTTCCAATAGAAATGAGTGAAAATTATAAAAGCATAAATCTCAGGAACTTTCTGAATTTTTTGATAGCTTATTTGTTCAAATCGGACAAACGGTGTAGGAGGAGTTAACGCAGACGGAAGAAAAAACAGATAATAATAGTGAGGATGCCTCCTCCATCCTCACTAATTACGTAGTTGGCAAACCAACCAAAAGATTTCATTTGATTCTCGATACTACATTTTCTTAGAGTTTTTCTCAGTACTTCCCACTTAACAGTTACTTGGTTGTAACTGTTAACCCTAAAATACGAACACGTGCTTATAAAACAAGCATGTACTGATTCGTATAATGTTCTACCGCTCATTGCTTGCTGTGTCTTGATCTGATTTTTAAAGTGCAGCACCATTAGAGGAGTGCATGACCATTCCAGTCCTATTCTTGTCTGCAGTGGGTGAGCAGCTTCGATGTTTGACAAAAACTCAATGACCTTTTTGTAAATACTGCCATAGAGACCTTGGAGCAGAACTACTTTACTGAACTCACACACTCACTTTTTCCCCCCTCACTTGCTACCTCATCATCTCTTTATTACTTTGTGCCTTTTCTTCTTCACCTCCTTCCTCTCCTCGTGTCCCTCCATCATCTTTTTTTTAATCCTCGATTTCCTTCCTCATTTCCTACCACTTCCTCTCCTACTCCCTCAATAAGACACTATTATTTGGTAGAAAGTCATTTCTATCACTCCTCGTCCTGTCCCTGTCTGCAACCAGTTTGTTTGCCATATGATCACCGTAAGAATATGAGTCGTGGGTACTTTTTCCCTCGAGAGTAAAGCCACGGTGTCTTTGTTGGGAGAGAGGGAGAGGTATAACTTTGCTTTGGCTGTAGAACCAACACACCAAGAAGAAAGAAATCTCTTATGTGTACTATAAATGCCTAAATAGTCTTTAACGGTTACTCTTGGAATCAGCATTTTTGATACTGTAACACCTAAAGGTCCAGTATTATGCTATTTTTCCACCTATCTCCATTTGGTCTAAGAACCACAACAGCATAGTATTTGAGGTTTATTTTCCCAAAAAGTCACTTTCAGAGTGTTCCGAAAAACAGGCTGGTTTTTGGGCCTTCATGCATATGCATGAGTAGGCATGAACATACACGCTACTTCATAAACAGTCTTCCTTCTTACGCCGCCTCACCTCTTCTAACCACAGAAATAGTCCATTGTTTTGTCCGACCGCTGCGTCGCATTGGGCCGCAAACACGTCAGATCATCCCATAGAGGCGACACAAGGTGGTATAATGGCTACTAAAAGTGAAACTGTTGTGAGCGCTCTTCGGTTGACCTGTATACTGAATTATCTATATACTGAACGTAAAAATAGTAACGGTCATATTAACTGTAATATTGCTATGTTTGTTTTACCTGTGAGGTAGTTTGAGAGGCACGAGCTCACATTCTTATGTAGGATAGGAGGAGACAGGATTGTCAGGAGGAGGAGTTTCCTCCTTATGACTCATATGGGGCCAAAAAACTAAACTTTTTCAACTTTGACCTTCTGAATGAGGCTAAAGGAATGTATATCATTGCAGCAAAACCATTATAAAGTGATTTTTTTCATAATAATGCTCCTTTAAGATGAATACAAATTATATTCCTTAAAACTGTCTTATTGAACCAGGCTCATGCACAGGAGAAGCTGGACATTTCCCAGACATATGGGGTTTTATCAGGCCTTTCCAGGCTACCAAGGGGATGGGGGGGGGTTTGCATAGTGTGTCAGGGATGAGTGGATGATGGGAGGAGGAGGTGAATGGAGGCTGTAGTTGCGTGAGGAGATGGGGCATGGGCTGTGTAAATGTGGGATCATTTTTGCCCAAGGCTCATGGGTCCCCTTATCCAGCTGTGGATTAGGGAAGCACAGATGTATGTGCGTGAGAGCCTGCTTTGTGTGTATGTGTGTCCGTGTGTGTCCGTGCCAAAGACTCGGCCCATTGGTCCATGCTTGATTTATGTGTTAGGTGCAGTAATGACATCATGCCTCGGCCTGGTCTAACATTTGTGTGTTTTCCTGTTAGTGTGGGTGTGTGATTGAAGCACGGCTCAGGTTGAATGCCCCCAGTGGCACATCCAAAGCCCTTTAGCTGAAGCAGCGAAAGAAGACAGGGATGTGGTGAGGGCTGTAAAGATGGGGTGGAGGTGCGGGTCAGAAAGGAAGAAGGATTGGCATTTCAATATCCTGAGAGGATTACCGGCCAGGCTTTAGATGGCGGGTCCCTGCGGAGCTACACGGGCCTTGGAGATAGATGCATAAAGGGGTGGAGAGGAGAGGGCAATGAATATAGAAGGAAAGAAAGGGGTGGAGAGGGGAATAATGTAGCAATGTGAGTGCAGAGAAAAGTAAGCATACATGAGTTTTTTTAGTGGAATCTTTATTCAGTTAAAATATTGTATTTAAACACCTGGAATAATTTGGTGTTTTTTTAAAAAGAGATTCTTTCAAAAAGATTATTCTCTTTAGATAAAAAAAAAGTGTTATTGTACTGTAGACCGTTCTCAAGACCACATTTTGAAGGTCTTGGTCTTGTCTCGAACTGGCCGGACTACGGACCTGCACTGATCCACCACACGAGCCTCCACCCTCGGGAACTGCCATGTCCCAAGATGCAGGACTTCTTTTGGTCAATCAACTTTCTCTGTAAAAACAGCAAAACTTAATATTGCTTTTCTTTTTGTAATGTTTTGTGCCGTGCAAATGTATTCTTTACCTTATTATTTCTGTTACTTTTAAAAAGCCTCCTGTGGACAGGTGTTGTAAATTAGCATGTGCTATTGCACTCAAAACAATACATCTGGGTTACCAATGTAATTGCGATGTCCACATCAAATAATGGGAATCAATCGGTCTACTATTTTTGAACTTCATTATTGTGATAATAAGGAGAAACACTTGTTCCTGATTAATTAATTTTGTCATTTGACTGAAAACATTTGGCGTTCACTAATTGTTCTCCATCAATGTGTCAAACACCTGCACAATGCAACACATCACTCCATCTTATTTCTAGTCAGAAGCTCTGGAAACACTTTACTTGAAGATTTATACATAAGGATGACATTACGCTGTCATTATTATAAAATGACATCTGTCATTAGCATTAATAAGGTGTCATGAAGGCTGTCATTAAGTGGCGTTTGTTACCCTAACCCTTCCTTGATCCCTCCACCTAACCCAAAACATGCCAACATAGCTCCAAAGGTGTCAACAACACTTAATGACTGCCTTCATGACACCTTATTAATGGTAATGACAAATAATGACAGCCTAATGTCAGCCTTATGCATAAAACTTCAAGTAAAGTGTTACCAAAATACCTCTAAACACTTATAAGAGTTCAGTTGAACAAATTTGTTAAGATTTGAGATTTCTGCATGTTGTGCTTTGGAAAGAGTTGCAGACACATTGTTTTTGTCCATCAAATGTATAAAAAGTAAAAAACTAAAATTAAAGAGAGAATGTTCTTTAACTTTAACCATGTCATGGTTGTTAAAACAGATTTTTATGGTTTTGGTCTTATCTCAGTCTTGGTCTTGTTTCAGTCTTGACAAAAGTCTTGGTCTTTTCTTGTCTCAGTGCCTTTTCAGTGCATTCGTACTGGAGAATGAAGGTTAAAAACAGCAATGGGAGCAAATGTTAATATAATCCATTTGAAATTAAGTTATTCCCACTGAAGCTGTAAACTCACCTGCCAGTAAAACCTCTTGTCTTATTTTAATTTCACCAAATGCACTAAAGGTAGAAGTGAAGTCGGGACATTTTTCAGTGTTCTTACTGTAATACTACTTCTTTGCACTTGTGAAATTTTGGACTTGATGAGCTTTTTGGGTTTTAAAAAATCTCTACAGTGAAGCTGTTTGGGAACGTTACAGACATTATTTCTCCTCCTTGACCGTGTCATATAGGTCTCACCAAATACAGCCATTTGGCAAAAGTGCACAAACCAACAACTAAAATAATCAGTCAAACTGTAAAAAAAAAAAAAAGCAAAGTGTGCAAGATTGATGCTTGAAAACAAATCCACGAGAGAAGTGGTTTTGTTTTCTTTACGGGCCTTGATTTAAGAACCTGTTAAAACAAGTAATTTCACCTCGATCCATAGACTTAGGCCACTGCTCCGTGGGTTCAACGTGGCTTCCCTCTGCTCCGTATAGATGGGTTTATTCCAGTTAGTATGTACTCTGGGTTGAACAACTTCATAATTTTAAAAGTCGAATCTGTGCATCCTAGTTGAGTCGATGTTGACTAGTCGATGACGTCACCAAGAGCCGAAACCAAGCCAAGTGGCAGCCGAGGGCCGGTGTTGTGTCAAAATCTGTGACCTGAAAAAATCTGTCACCGCTGTGGCTTCTCGCCGGTAGAGAAGAAGAGTGCTACGTCAACTGTGTAAACCTCTTTGTAGCTATTAAGGAGCTATTCACTCCCCTTAAACATGACGCTCCGTTGGGTGAAGTAAATGCTGACTGGAGAAGAATTACAAACGTGTTTAAGGGGGAGTAAATGTTCTGAAAAATTAAGGTGGGTTTTTAAAAAAGTGCTTGACCCAATGCTATGTATTTACATTTCTGCAATGCGTGGGATGATTATGCATCTTATGTTGATTGTGTCCCAAAGTTGGGGTGGGGTTTTGGCGCAAAGCTAGTCAGAATTCAGCGCAAGAGATACATGGGATAGCATGGACAGCATGTGTGAGTGAGTTCTGTAGTGTGGCTTGTTTAAGGGAAGGTCTGATTTAGGACACACTCAGAAATCCATCTAATTTAGCTTTTTTAATGCTGTTCTGAGAAGTAGTTAAAGCAGCGACTCCTAAAACAAGTGTTTTAAGCTATAAAAAAACTATAAATATTGATATAGGCAATATTGTAATTGTCTATATCAAAAAATAGAGAACTCGATATATAGGTCTTTATTAGTCACCCTAGGGAGAAATTTGTGTTGGAGAGCGGGATCTGCTTCACCAATTGTGTTTACAGAGAAGAACTCTGTACCTTCTACCCAAGTTAAGTAAAACATATTCTCTCATGTCTTGAATCTCAATATATTGCCCAGCCTTAGTTATAACACAAACATTTCACAACAAGCCACCAACTAGAAAAGACATGTTGGGTTAATTTAGAAAGATGAAGGATGAAAGAATTGAAGTTGTTTGTGGATTAGATTTGATCTCTATGAGCAACCTTTAGTTTCCTGTAAATCCTGCTGCATTTCTCTTTTAAAGATCAAGGTAAAACATTCTGCAAACTAATCATTTAGTTTCTAATGGCCATTTTTTTTGTCCTTGCCTCTAGTCTTTTGCATGGAGGCGTTAGGATCCTCTTTGCTTCCTTAATTAGAAGTGATGGGAAGGTTAGGCTTCAGCAGGCACCAAATGAATAGAGTCATCAAGCTACGTTTCAGGACTATGGCCCAGCCACTTAGACGCTTTGTCAGCCTGTGATGGGAATTTTAATTGCCTACCTCTCAGCTTATGATTGGAGTCTATGAAGTGGTTCTCTGCGGGTCTTCCGTGGGTGTACGTTAGATGTGGATTTACAGGTTGTTTCTTCCTGATCAGGGAATTGTGCAGTTCACTTAAAAGGCCAAAACAAAGCTTGGAAGTAGCTGATGACACAGACATAATGTTATCATCATGATCAGGGTATTGCGATGCCTTTGAGGATTGGCTTTGACACATATCTTGTGAAGCCCCGCAAGGAGCGATCAGACAGTTTCGACTTCTGGACTAGAAAGAAGAGTTCAAACCCCTAAATCCCTCTCAGCTCTCAATTACTTTTGGGATACGTTGTGACTTCTTTATCGCGTTCTGGTGTTGCAGCCTTATCTTGCAGAAGTTCAACCCTCCTGTGCGAGCGATGGGATAGTTGGATAGATGCAGCTCTGTCTTTGAATGACAGTGCACTCCTCTTAGATTCAGGTTATCAGACCAACAACACCACCACAGATGCCACAGATCAAACCAAGTTCTTGATATAGTTAGCGAATGTTCTGTGTTTTACCCAAGCACTGGCTCAGGTTGTTTGTATTGATCTTTTTTTTTTGTGCATCTCTGGCAACCTAACAATGCTCATATTGTAACAAACTATTACCAAGACCTGCTGTGTACAGTGAGGAAACAATTGTTCAAATCAGGGTCATTCAACTCCCGGTGCCGCATTCATGCATGTTTTAGACATCTCGTTGCTCTAAGGCACATGAATGCAAAGTGGAGCTTTTTAGAAGATGGAGCTGGTTAGGAGGGTGAAGAAAGGTGCGATGTGGCAG
The DNA here is from genome assembly GCF_900634775.1 of Gouania willdenowi. Classification (NCBI taxonomy): domain Eukaryota; kingdom Metazoa; phylum Chordata; class Actinopteri; order Blenniiformes; family Gobiesocidae; genus Gouania; species Gouania willdenowi. The sequence continues at coordinate 4,792,198 of NC_041054.1, forward strand.
GAGAAGAAGAAAAATAGGGGGGAAACATCAGTTAATGGACTCAATTGAAACTTAAAGCGACATGCAACCTCTTCCTTTCATAATTCCATAATGTTACTAATTCTTTGCTGAAATGTATTTGATGTCATTCTTATAAACACACATAGTATCCCTTTATACGTGGACATGGGAATAGCCGTTATAGATTTCAGCTAATTAGCGCTGTTGACTTAGTATTTCTGTTCCCATAAAGTTCATGGTGAAATATATATTCAATCTAATGTTTTAGTGCTTAGTTACTTGTCCTCCTGTTCCTTAGACGTCGTAACGATATTCCTAAGAAGACCAGGAACATTACAGTGGATGAATTTGGACGTTGACTTTGAAGATGGTGGTGGGCGCAGCATTTGGATGACACTATTGGTCATCTTACTACTGATCCACGCATGCCTTCCAACTGAACAAGGAAGACACCTTAAAATGGGGAAGTTTACGTTACCATGGGAACCATCCGGTGCATTTAATTTCATGAAGCCAGTTTGAGTTACAAAATGGTGCACTTCCTCCTCACACATGTATTTAAAGTGATTTTTATTGCATATGATATAGCAACCTAAAGACGATAGCCTCCTTTCTGTATTTTTTTAAAATGCTGTGATAAGATGGTTACGTTACACTAGTTCAGACTGGGAGCCCAAAAGGAACTATCTGGTTTGGCTCAGCTGATGATTTGCGTGCTTGCGTGTGTGCTTTTAAGGCTCTGGGCTGAAGCTGTCTTGCTCAACAGACATGCAATGATCAGACGAGGCCTCTGCCTGAGGACCAAACCTCACCGGGCTTAAAGAGTGTTCAGAATCAGTCAGTGTGCAGCTGTCAAGAGCAGTTTTAACCATGCAGCCAGCCGTGAAGTTTTACTCTGGTGGGAGGAATTTGATTTCCTGTTATTTAGGCATTTGTAAGGTCTACCATAGGCTTAACTGTGATCAGGGCTTATTTTACATACTGTATATAAGAACTTGTTTTCCTTAATACCCTTTCAAATGTATTCATTATAACATATGCAGAGCTTGTTTCTGTCCGATGGCTGAATTCTGTTAAATGAGTCATTTTGAGAGCGCTGTAGATGGCGACTTGTTGTGCAGGTATTTTCTGGTCCACCCACCTCCAGACTGACACATTTAATCAGCCCATCGCTTTGGTGTCGCACCAACCCACACCAAACACCAAACTCTCTCTCACACACACACACTGATTTAGACATTCATCAAGAGAGATCCGACAGAACGATACTGTGCAGTCTGAAATTTTTTCCATGTAGGGGCATCAATGCTGTATTTTTTACACTCTTATCAGACCATGTGTGTCCGTGTGTGGATAATACACACAGAAAAGCCACATTCCCTCCCCCTCTTCTCATCCCTTACTGTGCTGATGTGAATGATAATAGCCTCCGATGATGCCCATCTCTGACTGCATCTGCTCACCTCTTCTTCTGAAGCACATATTTTGACCTTTCATTCCTCTTGTTCTCATGGTTTGGTAATCATACCACGTTGTTCATCCTGAGCCGACATTCACATGCAATGGTGTTTTTTACTAAAGCAGATTAGGCTGTTGTCAGTGCGTAAGAAAATAAACAAGTTAAAAGATGAGAGTTAAATACATTTTTTTAAAGAGAATTGCCTTTGTGTCGATATTTTTGTGCAACGTTTTCTTGAAATTTTGGTTGTACAAAGCCAAGCTTAAATGCGTTGTAGCTCACATATCTATGGTTTAATTTGCACGTTCTGTTAAGGCAACTCTAAAATATAAAGATATTATTAGACTAAGGAGTAGGACATTTGTCTGTGATGTGGTTATTTGAGCGTATTAATGTGCTAGAACGGCTTGTACTGTCCTGAGGTGCCAACTCAGGTAATTGACAGTAGCAGGTTAAAGTGTTGTTTAACCTCTAATTTTTAAGATTATACATTATAGATTATCTTCACTGTATCTGTAAAGTACTTTCAATAATTTTGACAATTACTGATTTTCTTGAACTTAAAATAATTTAAAAGAAAATAGTCAAATTGTGAATATCCATGACTTTGCTTGGATTTGCTCATGAAATGACCTAGATTAAGACATACGTGCCCAGATTATTGTGTCAATTATACACATTTTACAGTAAATATGAATCAGTAATAAGATAGAACCACAGTTAGTTGGTTATTGACAGAGGTGGCTAAAGTACTTGCCTTCAGTACTCAAGTAGAAGTGTAGATACTTGAATAAAAAATGACTCTGGTAAAATTAAAAGTATTAAAGTTGCTCTCTTACTTGAGTAAAAGTGAACAAGTACATGTTGCTGCACTTAAGTAAAAAAGTAAAAAAAATTGTCCCTTCAATAATAAAACAGGGTTTTTAAATCAGCAAATATATCTTTTATTTTTTTTAAAAAAATTACCATTACTACCATTTATGAACACCTGGAGATTTTAGCACTAATTATAAATACAAAAAAACTTAAAATGCTCAATTAAACCCAGAGCAGCTTTGAGTTTAATATTTAAAAGAAACTGTTAACCATAAAACTAAGTTTAAAAAATGCTAACCATAAAACTAAGGGACCTGCCTAACAGAAAAATGACCAAAATTTAGCACTAGCTTCTCCTCCATGTTAGCACGTTGACTAGCACTAGCTTCTCCTCCAGCTTAGCGGTTGTTGGTTGCTACTTTTTACATCGTGACATCATCTTTGAAAATCTTAAAAGTAAAGAGCTAATTTTCAAAATGTAAGGAGTACAAAGTACAGATATTTGTTTAAAAAAGTAACGGGTAAAAGTAAAAAGTTGGTTAAAAAAAAAAAAAAAAACTCAAGTAAAGTACAGATACCAGAAAAAAAATACTTAAGTACAGTAACAAAGTATTTGTACTTCGTTAGTTGTCACCTCTGGTCATTAGGAACCAGTTCTCATTTACTGTGATGACCGGCCGACTAGGATTGGCTCTTGTTTCCTGCATTTTGTCTTTTTTAAACAGATTTACATCTCTGTTGTTAAAGAATACAGTCCCTGTCCACCTCCAACCTAATTAATTATTTTACCATCTTCATGTAAAAATAAACTCCCCATTGGGATTTTGGAGTGCTTTGTTGCTAAAAAGCAAATTGGAACAGAATCCCAAAGGTGCAAAAAAATTCCCTACTCCGTGGTCATCAGGGACATCCATCATATGCAGCCATTAAACTCCAGGTGGAAGCAGGTGGTGATTACATCTGTTGTCTCCTCTTAACCTCTTCCACCCAGAGAAGGCAGAAGAGATAAATCCCACCCAATCACTTCGGCCCTACCACCTTTTCTTTTCATTAGACGTGCAAGCGTTCACTCCGTCTTAGACATTTGTGTGGACATGGGGGTGTTCATGTGATAGAGATAGCGAGAAGTAGAACAACGGAACATACTCCTAGCAAGATGGATGTCATCTCAGCAGAGGCACAAACAGGCTTTCAGGGAACGACCAATCCTCCTGAGGATTGAGACGACACTTTGCTATATCCGCCAAGAGGGCGATAAGAAGACAGAGTGTGGGTAAGAGAGACTTTAGAGAGAATATATTCATGTGAGGACGTAGGAAAAAGTTACCAGTGGCTGCAAGACGTTCAGACCTGCTGTCCTCTTTGATAACCAAAAGGTAATACCAGATGCACACCAGGATGCAACAACCCCTCTGCCTTTCTGGGCCTTAGAATCTATTCATAGCTTTACCTGCCATGAAGACTGAAGCAGCACGCTCCCACACATCCTTCAGTGTCACCATAATGACAGGGCTGGGCATTGATTGGTCTGAAATGGGAGGGATGGGAATGAATGTCATCAATTACAAGATGAATGGGTTTTCAGTCCTTCTGTTGAATTCCTGAAACCAAAATAGACCCACCTGCACTTTTGTCTACACCCCGATCACTTGCTACAATATTTGACACAAGTCAGTCTAATTGAACAGTCAAGTTTACACTTTCTCTTGCATGATCAAATTCGACCAGACAGTCTGTGAATGTAACAGTTCCGGGGAAAGACCAGCTTGAGTAGACACCATCTGACCCCTGGGACTCTTTCTAAGCATTAATTTGTTCGTCTTCTACGTTCTGCTTATGCCTATCTTTAGTTGTCAGTGGGCTCTAGGGAAATTTACTTCTGATTTAATTCCTTCGCCAATGAGGTAATTTTTCATTCCATTACATTTTGTAGGCGATGCGGATCCATCCATCCAAATTCACTCGTTTTGTCCTTTTTCACGGTCGCGGGGGTCTGCGGGTGCCAAACTCAGGCTCACACTGGGCGCAAGGTGGGGGTACAACCTGGTCAGGGCTCCAGTCCATTGCAGGGAAACGCACAGACAAACAACCACTCACTCACATTCACTCCTACGGGCAATGTAGAGACTCCAATCAACCTAACAGTCATGTTTTTGGATACTGGGAGGAAGCCTGAGTACCCGGAGGAAACCCATGCAGCACGGGGAAAACATGCAAACTCCACACAGAAAGGACCCAAGTGTCCACCCCAAGGCTTAAACCCAGGACCTTCTTGCTGTGAGGCAGACATGCTGCATATCATTATCAAATTTCAAACTGATCCAGAATTAGTATAACCGTCTGGCAAAATTTCAAAAATACATATCTTGGTTTGTTATTGACCATTCTTTATGAAATTTGACTCAGTTATGTAAGGTTGGATCATCTGTATCGGATTGGGAAATTGCTGTGCCCATACATTTGGACCCACTGTATCGTTATTAATGGGAGTAGACATTTCTTGAAAGCCTTTAAAATGTTACTGATCACCGTACCACAATCATCTGATTCAAAGAACTGCCAAGATTTGGTGCTTGGCAAAGCTTGAGGACATGGAAACTCTACACAAAAGGATCTTGATTGTAAATTATCATATCATTAAAGCTGCTATCCGGAGTTTCTGAGAAACGTCTCGATGTCCCGCCCTAAACAGCCTCACTTTCTCCCACTGCCTCTACCAGTCTACCAGAAGCCACGCCTTTTCTGCATGCGTATTGGTTCGCATTTGTATAGGTCTATGAGTCAGGTAAGAGCCAAAATCAGATTTACCTGTTTGCTGTTGCCCTTTTTTCTGTACACAGTTCCGCATTCACTTTGATTGACAGTCTCAAAAACCGGAAGTCAAAGCCTATTGGCTGATTGCAGTCGGTGATCATTTACATTTGTATAGGGGTTTATAGGATGAAGGAGGGACTTGTATACATTAATGTATATAAATGACCACCGGCAGACCATAGTAAAAAAAATGTTTTGCATTTCAAAAGAATCATACATAAACATAGATTTCTCAGAAACTCCGGATATCAGCTTTAACATTGATAATCAAAGTCCTTTTTGATCGTCGTCTTTTACCTTCAGAGTCTAGTCACGTAAAGCAATGTTCTGTCCGTTTGATTCTACTCCAGGTATCCAACGTATGCCTGCCTTACTTTTTCTCATCTTGATGACATCCTTTCAAAGTCTATAGAGCTTCATTTGTTGCAGTGAGCAATCCGCTCACCGCCAAGATTTCATGTAGGATCCCATCAGATGCCATAACTCTTTGTGATGAGTGTATCCACCTTGTGATTTATGTTCTGTGATGAGCTTTTGATAGCTGTGCACTTCCCCCGCAAAACGAAAGAGAGGCTTATAACCCACAAGGCCTTTACAATCATCAAGGAGGTGTTTTCATGTGTGTACCTGTGTACTCATATCTGGGCCCAAAAGACATTTCAAATGCCAGCCACAGTTTTGCTGCTGGAAAATAAAGGGTGAAAATCCACACTGTACACAACCGTCTTTGAGTTCCGATCCATGTGTGGGAGTAAAGTAGCAGCACATCTGCATGTCTGTAATAACAGAGAACTTTAAAAGACATTATAGTATTTGTGTTATGGTTGTATTCAATATGCAATTTTAAATTAAAAGACTTTGTTTACATATAAGGTAGATTGTTAAAGTGTATGGACTCAATGATTGCCTACACAGTCCCTGAAGTTGCCTGTTTTTGTTACCCACTTGTCAGAGCAACATTTGGGACCTTACATGCCTGGCCTAAAGAATAATTCAAAATACATAATGAAATAGTGTTCAATAATAATAAATCAGATGCAACTTAAATCGATCACATTTTACAATTACTCTAAGTTTACCAAAACTGGACAAGCCCCCATTTTTTCGTGATCTGGCTTAAAAAAATGACAAGATGGGGAGATGCAGTGTGAACTGATTACATACCTCATTCATTAAACATAATTAAACAGTGACACTATGAATCAGATGCAACTGACTTCATTTACATGTTACAAATTAATTAACCCAGCAAAAACACAATCTAAATCGGACAAGCCCCCTTTTTGTCATGACCTGGCTTGGAGAAAAAAAAAAATAAATGACAAAACGTTGAGACGTGAACTGATGACAAATTAAATTCATAAAATATTAATCTAACACAACACAGGTAGGTTATTGGTGTATATGTTTGCAGTCTTAGCACTCAGTCAGTCAATGTGCTAGCCATGACAACCTGAGCTGTTGAGGTTTCATTTACCAATCAGTCTTTCATCAATACTTGATCTCAGATTATCCAATGAATTCCAAATAAAAAATAAGAAAAATCATATTTGCTGTTTTTTTATTACAAATGTTGCATAGTTTTGTAGAAGAAATAGGGGTGGTACTAAAACCCGGAAACATTTTGGAGACTTACCGGAAACGGAGTAAATGTGGCCTCGTACTGCATGCACAGGTTGTAATATCACCAAGTTTATCATTGTACCGGTTGTTAGTGCTACTCTTTTTACCAGGGAGCAATTATTTATTCCTGGTTTTTGTTTTTTCCAGCGTTTTATTGGGTTTTATTTATCAGCAATTAGTTCCTACTGCTCAAAAACACTTCTTTTTAATGTTTTAAATAATTTTTTTGTAATTTTTTTTTATTATGGAAAAAAAAGTTGTATTTTTTTTAATTATTATTATTATTTTCATTTTTAAAGGTTACCTCATTGAGATGCACAGTTATAAAATGATATTATAAACTTGCAGTAGAAAATAATTGCAGGTAAATAAAGGCCAATAAATCTCTGGAAAACAATAACCAGGAATCAATAATTTTTCCCCTGGTAAAGATAGTAGCTCTAACAACTGGTACAATGATAAACTTGGTTATATTACAGCCTGTGCACGATATGCACGACTATAACATCATATTGCACTCCCACCTTAAATAAGGCAACCCTACCATTGTCCACCCCGACTCCCTCTTCCCTGTTCCCTTCCCCCTCACTTAGGTGCAACACTGCCCTCTATTGTTATATTCTCCTCTAATAAAGTTTTTCTTACCCTTCCATAGGGAGGGTTGGTGATGGTCACAATTATGAAATAAATGTATTTAATTGCAATAATAAAACATGCATTGCTGTCACAAAATGCTTGCATTACATAAATAGTGTTGACCTTAAAAAAAAGAGAGAAAAAAAAACTATATTACAGCCTGTGCAGGCAATATGGGGCCACATTTACTGGGTTTCCAAAATGTTTCCAGATGTTTGCAGGTTTCAGCAATACCCTAGAAATAGACCCTGATTTTAAGATGTAATTGTTTATGTAAAATGGTTTTGGCGCTATTTAAAAGACGACTGCGTCCCCATCGTCCTCGCTGTAGCCTCAGTCTCGGGGGTTTCTCACACCTGTTCCCTCGGCTGCTTGTTTTTTCTGGTGCACTAGTTACAGGAGACTTCTTCGCAGCTGTGGATGTAGATAAAACTCTTTAACCTTTGCTTTGTAGTTTGGGGATGTGTCTGAGTTGTGTGTGCTGTGATGTAATCCAGAGTTTGGAGGCAGCGCGCGTTCTAATGCATAATTCAGGACACGGCGAAGGAAAGAAGAGCAAACAATGGCCCGCGGAGGAGGTTGACACTGTGTTTAGTGCATTTGGTTTAGTTTCTTTTTGTAGTCCGATAGCAGAGACTTCAGGAAAAGGTCTTTGTTTTATGTTTTTTATTCTTCAGCGCTTCTTTTTTTTTAACTAAATGTTTCATATTTGCACAACCCAACTTTGTACTTTCATTGCATTTAATCAAATTTCCAACAGTTTTTAAGTAATATTTTATTATTGATTTTTCATTCTTAACAAGCTCAGACTTAATCAGTTTCTTCTGTCATGTAATCTGCATAATGAATGCCTGCAGGGCATCATTTATCATTCAAAACACATGCTTTTCTTGTGTTTTTGTTTTTTCTTCACGTTCACGTGTCATGTTCGTTAGCATTGCCTTTTTTTTTTTCTCGTCTCTATTTACTAGAGCTACAATTCTCAACTGATCTTATCCATCATATCCCCTTTTAGGGCCTTTAATCTTCTCTTTCAAATTATTCAAAATATTTACATTTTATATTTCCTATATGATCTTGTAAACAATTCTATTTTTTAGGTTTAAAGAATTCAAAACACGCTTGAAATGCACCATGTCACAGTCTCCCCACATTTCAACTGAAGACTTTTACACACTAACATATTGTAATCAGGACTAATAAGTAATTAAACAGTGAAAACGATCCCATATTTCTACAGAATTTCTTCACAGGCATAAACATAAACTCTCTTTTCCTTTTTGCTGAGCGAAATTGGGGAAAACGTCAAATTCAATGATAACTGAATGGCTCAGCCTCTACAAATATGACAGAGAAGAATGAAGTCCTCATGAAAAATGTAAAACCGGTGTTAAGCAGACAGATGGAGAGCTGTGCAGACGCTTTGATCTGCTGCCCTAAATCCCATTGTTAGCGAGGACCTGGAGGACGTGTGTGTGCGCGTGTGTGTAGAGCTACTTTACAGAACGTCATCAAAGCACAACATGTTCATTAGTGTAGGGAAGAGTTCAGCAGGAGAACGTGGGCTCCAATAATAACCATTGCAACGTACAGAAAGCATTCTCCCACCACACACACACACTACACAGGACCACTGTACCCTGTTATTTGTCTCCGTCGCACTGACTGACAACTTGTTTTCATGCTTCATTATTTATTCCATAATTAGCACTTAATCCAGAGTGGGTGGTGCTGGCCTATTATAGCACTATGTACAGCCTGTCATTGAATAGCAAAGGACAAATAATTGTTTTCTTATTAAGCAAATACTGTACTACTAATGACTGCATCTACAGTATATTGGATTTTTTTTATTAATAAAAATCACCTTTTCCCCAGATTTTTTTACTCCGAGATAAGAGTGTTAAATGAACCTTTTTTAGAACATCCTCTAGACCAGTGGTTCCCAACCAGGGGTACATGTACCGTTTGGGGTACTTCAACACACCTCAGGGGGTACACAGAAACCTTTTTCAATTCATTTTTCTAAAATGATGAGACAAATTTTCACATTTTTCCTCTTCTATCGATAACACATTGTGACACAACTCTTTAAAATACATAAAAAAGGTGAACATCAATGCCTAAAATGGTCAAAACATCAGACAAATAAGTGAAGCTTTCAGACGAGACTTCTGAGACAAATTAACGAAATAAAGATGTACTCGCCTTAAGACAGAAAAGAAAAGGAGTACATTGGACAAAAAAGGTTGGTTGCTCTAGACAATTTTGTGTTGCACAAGCCTTAGTCCCACTCACTAACCTTAACTTATTAGTACCGAGCAGTTTTAAAAACCACGATACCGTTTATTACGTGTGATGTGTTGTTTTTATGCCCTCAATTCAAGTTTCTGCTCTAAGCGCTAATCACGTAATTACAGAGGCCAAGTAACGCCATGGTTCTTCTTCTTCTTGCTCTTCTTGTTCTTCTTGTTCTTGTTCTTCTTGCTCTTGCTCTTTTTGTTCTTGCTCTTCTTTTTGTTCTTGCTCTTCTTCTTGTTTTTCTTGTTCTTGTTCTTCTTGCTCTTGCTCTTTTTGTTCTTGCTCTTCTTCTTGTTCTTGTTCTTTTTGTTCTTGTTCTTCTTGCTCTTCTTGCTCTTGCTCTTTTTGTTCTTGCTCTTTTTGTTCTTGCTCTACTTCTTGTTCTTCTCGTTCTTGTTCTTCTTGCTCTTCTTGCTCTTGCTCTTTTTGTTCTTGCTCTTCTTCTTGTTCTTCTTGTTCTTGTTTTTTTTGTTCTTGTTCTTCTTGCTCTTGCTCTTCTTTTTGTTCTTCTTCTTGCTCTTGCTCTCATCTATACTCTCATCCCCGCTGTAAAGAACCATAGCCAATGAGCACACACTCCTAATAAACTCCACCCACAAGAAGACATATGTGTCAGAATCGCAAGCAAAAAGTTAGGAAGCACAAGCAAAAAGGCTGGATGTGGAAACTGTGGATGGAAAAGTAACCAGAAATAAGGAGTCACAAAGAAAAGAGTGTGTTTTCTTTAGTTGCAAATTACTTGATTTTAATGCAGTCGAGGAGAAAAAGCTGTGTACAAATAGAATACAGCCTTGAGTTGTCCTCAGCTGGTTTGTCTAACAAGAATACAGAGAGCACATCAATTTATATGGGTTGAAAAGCGTGGACGTGTCATGTGCAGACATTGCATTTCCAACAGGACCTTCTATTAAAGATGATGGCACATAACTCATGTCCAAATGTAGTTAATAAATTACCTTGACATTAGGAAAAACACTTTCCCACACAGGCAATAAAGAGATGACTGAAAATGTTATTCAAAAACTACTAATGATCATAACATGGTAATATATATACATGAATAGAATTCCCTTAACATAAACATAAGAAGTAATGTTTTATTTTTTTAGATGACTTTTTTTTTGCTTGCAATTCACGCATTTTTGCTTGTGTCTTTTTGACACAAATCTGATTACATAGTATCGGTGCATCCCTACATTTTAGTCTGGGCTTTGTCATCAGGACTGCTTTTAGTTTTAATACATCAGGTTGCTCATGTCTGGTCCTGGATGGCTTCTGTCCTGCATGTTTTAAATGTCTCACTGCTGAATCTATTGACAGTGTAGTCATGCATCTAAGGGTAGCATCTAAAACATGCAGGACGGGGGCTCTCAGGGACCAGACTTGATCACCCCCTGATCTAGGCCTGTGAGCAACAGCTGTCAGACAGTCCATCAAACACAATCCTGGCTCTGATTGGTTCTTTTTGCTCGGTCGCGGTGCATTCTGGCAATCTGCCAAAGGCTGCAGTGGAGGGGGGGGGGGGGGAAGGCTCAATTAGTCTTTTTTTTTCACACAAACTACTAGTTTGATGTAAAGCTGTCCTTACATAGTGACAGCTTTAGCAAATATGATAAAGTCACTTTTATAAAAGTTGCAGACTGCACCTTTAAGAGCTTGTGAGATGCACTCCTAAATGTGCATTTGGCTCCTTAATCCTGCATTTTTATTTCATCATTTGTTGGTGCCCAACCACTGGTCCGTGGACCATTTAGTATGAGGCAGCAAAGAAAAATTTAAAGAGTCACTTCTGCTTTTGTGCTCACATCTTAATGGACTGTATTTGATTAGACTCCTATGTGGTGCCAGGGAGCGAATTTACTGTGTATTTAAGAGTTTTAAAGTTACACCTGTCTCTCGTGTTATTCATTGTTAAAGAAATTACATTAACTTCCTTTTTCTAATGTTTCCACTCTCCCCTGTTTCCTTCTGCAGCTCCGTCTCTGATCAGTAAACTCCGAGCAGAGAAGATCGAGCAGAAGAGCGTAACCCTGGTGTGGAGAGAGCCTTCACACCCCAACAGAAGCCGCACCGAGTACGAAGTCAAGTACTATGAGAAGGTAAATCCACCAGAACGTTTTTAATCACTTTTATTCATAAAAGCTGCTTTTTGTGAATATTACAGTCAATGCCGGGGAGAAAACGTTCAAAAACATTCCTGCAACGTTGGTATTTCACTGTTTTTATTGCAAAACAAGAAACTTCTGATAAGTATATAAGGTGCAAATGACATTAGGAAAAATGTGAGGCTTAACCTTAAATTAAATAGTTGATTCCAACACACGAATGTAAAAGCAAACACATTTTGAGTTGTTTTCAAAATTTTAATCTTTGCCTCCAGAGTCCCAACTGACGCTGAAAGCAATTTTCCAACAATTTATCAACAAAAAAAAACTACAGCGTGCGAAACTCTGAGCTTTTTTTTTTTTTTTTTTTTTTTATGAAGCGCGAAGGCAGCCGAGGGAAGAGGAGCACTGCAAAGGATTGGAGTTGATGCTTTTACAGCTTTCTCTCTGTGAGATTGAATCATTAGCTTGAATAAAATAAGCCGTTTCATTTTTTTAGGGCCTTCTGCAGCAGCCATTTATGTTTAAAAGCTGAAATCACATTACAGCTATTGCTCATTGTGCTTTTTATGGATTACTGCTGTAATTTGATTGGCCTTATCGTGCTCATTTAGCGTAGCACTTAATTCCAATTGTGGCCTCCCCATCAACACTCGTAGTCGCAGCAGTAAATCTGTCATGCACGTAAACCACAGCTGTCACACTTCTTCTTTTTTTTCGCACGCTGTATTTTCCAGCAGTGCCAGCTCTCTTTTATTTCACTGTGTCACACTCTCACCCATTTTCACATGTTCTTCTCCTCCTCTCTACGCATCACCATATTTAGTTGAAAAAAAAAACCCTCGCTGCTCTCCCCCGCATCTTAAAAAAGGAAAGAAAAGGGTTTGGTGTGGAAAGAACAAAAAGTGTCAGGAGGTAGAGCGGTGCATTGTTTTTATTTTATTTGTGAAATGTTTTAGAGATCATTGATGAAAAGTAAAGGCCAGTAGTTTGCTTTGTGACACATTGAGAAAACTGTGCTGTGTAATTAAGTACCGGTAATATCTTAAATCAGATGTGGGCAATATGGGGCCCGGGGGCCTCATTTGGCCCTCAGTCTACTTTTTTGCAGCCCCCAAAAACAAATCCCTCAGAAAATATAATTCAAGAAGTTGGAAGGAATCTAAAGCCCAACATAATACACAAGATAACTCAAAAAATAACATCAAAATACTCAAAAAAACACAAAAAGCTTGTGAAAAATACACAAAAAAAATGAACAGACGAACAAAACAACCTCTTAAACACACCACATAACAACGTGACTCCAAAGACACACAAAACGTCAACAAAATACACAAAAAAACCCCCGTTGGATTGGACGACCATGACTCAGTGGTAGAGTGGGTTGTCCAATAACCAAGTCATTGTTGTTGTGTCCTTGGGCAAGGCACTTTACCCACATTGTTTCCTATGAAGGTGTATGAATTATGCATGAGTGTTGGTGGTGGTCAGAGGGGACGTAGGCGAGACATGGCAGCCGCGCTTCTGCCAGTGTGCTCCAGGGCAGCTGTGGCTGCAATGTAGCTTACCACCACCGGAGTGACTGGTGTGAATGAATGATGGTTTCTGTAACGCGCTTTGATTTTACTTGAAGTTTTATACATAAAGCTGGTATTACGCTGTCATTATTATGACATGACACATGTCGTTAGCATAAATAAGATATGATGACTTTGGTTTTTGACTTTGTGCACTTTACAAAAAACTCATACACTGGCAATACACACCTGAAGTTAAGCACTTTAACTGTAACTCTTATATTTGTATTTGTATTGTTGATTTTTTGCGGTTAGGTGGAGGGATCTAGTGGGGTTAGGTAGGGTTACGGCTTGGGCCGGGGTTAGGGTAACGAACGACACTTAATGACAGCCTCCATGACACCTTATCCATGCTAACGACAGGTGTCATGTCATTATGACAGCGTAATGTCAGCCTTTATGTATAAAAGTTCAAGGAAAATGTTATCTTATTATCATTATTGTAATTGGAGGCCAGAAGAAGCAGAAAACATGAAAGGTGGAGTGTGTGCGTTTGTGTAGAAGTGTGTGCCCTGCAGCTTGTTCCAGACTTGTCTTGCACCTCCGTCACGTTATTTCCAACTCTGATTCCTCCCACTTGTCTCACTTGTTGTGTGTGTGTGTGTGCGTGTGTGTTCCTCTCTCTGTGCACAGGAACAGAAGGACCAGAGTTACTCCACAGTGAAAACCGCTGCCACTCGCATTATCGTCAACAACCTGAAACCTGGCACCACATACGTCTTCCTCATCCGACCCTTTTCCACGCCGGCCTCGTCTTCCTCCTTGTCCTCCTCCCCGCTCACATCCTCCTCCTCTTCTTCTTCTTCCTCTTCCTCTTCCTTGTCCTCCTCTTCTCCATCGTCCTCCTCCTCTTCCTCATCTTCGTCACCCCCGCCCATTGACTATGGAGCGTACAGCGCTCCCCTGGAGCTACAGACACTTGGTGAATGTGAGTACACGCCTGTCTCTCTTTTTTTTTTTTTTCTGTGGGCCTCTCCGCTCAGCCGCCGGGCATGCTGGGATCATAGGGCACTGATTTTAAAATAAAAAGCAACTTTTTGCACAAACCATGTATAAAAACGTATGGATTTTTTTTTTTTTTTACCAGATTTACAGCAATATTTGTTTTTTTCTTGTAAAAATATACTGTCAATGTTGAGTCTAAATCTAAATGCTAAACCGAAATCTAAACCTAAATGTTGAATCTAAATATAAATGTTGAATCTAAATGTTTAATCTAAATGTTAACTGTTAAACCTAAATGTTGAATTTAAATGTTAAGTCTAAATACTAAAAAACTAAATATTTAGCTAATATTCAAATTCACCGTTTAGATTTAGCATTCGTTTAGATTTAGATTTAACATTTAAATTTAGCATTTAGATTTAACATTTAGCATTTAGATTTAACATTTAGCATTTAGATTTAGATTTAACATTTAAATTTAGTATTTAGATTTAACTTTTAGCATTTAGATTTCATACTTAACATTTACATTTAATATTTAACATTTAAAATTGATATTGTATTTTATAATATTTTTGCAAATATTGCTTTAAATCTGGTTAAAAGTAACATAAAAAAAAATTCACTTAGGTTGTTTCGTAACAGTGGTTTGTTGCTAAATGTTTATTTTAGCATGTGCATTTTTCCAATCCATATGGGACAGGCCGACGGTGCAGCCCACACAATGAGACGAGGTTGTGACCATGTCTGAGATTACGTGAAAAGATGGAATATTTTCGCAGTAAGCGGTGGTGGAAAGCGATGTTTGGTGCAGCGTCTCCTGTACCACCTCAGGCCCTGTCAGGGAATCTACACTTTCATCTCCTTTTCATTCCTCAGTGTTTGAACGCAGAGCGACTCCACCGCCTCCTCCACACGGCGCACTCACAACTAGTGATCGTGGCCAGGTTTAGCCATGCTGCATTTCACTTTAAACAGTTTTCATCCTGTTCAGCTTGTTTTTCCCCGGATGCTTCGGTTTCATATTTCAAACAAACTTCAGTCAAATTAAATCAATTTGTCTGGAAGAGTTTTTTCTTTTGAAAGATACTGTATTCTTTGCCCTGCTTGTTTGTGAAGTAGCATGATTTGAGCATTTCTGGAAATGTACTTAATGAAGCATAAATATGATTTATTTTTGATTGGATCAAACCTCTCAACTTCAAATGCTGCCTTGATTAGAGGAAATTGATTTTGAAAAATATTCATCAAAATTTAAAAAATGATCTTATTCATCAGAGATGATGGCTGCTTTGATGGATCAAGGGTTTAGGCGTTTCTGGCTTTGGGCAGATTATGCAGATTATTGCGTAGGGTCCCATGAGCCACTAGGGGACATGAAATGTTACCAGTCTATATCCCTAATGTGCATAAATATGAATGTAGAATAAAAGAATGAACTTTTAGTTGTTGTCCCCTGTAGAGGACTTTTTAGATTTTATCCCATGTTGTCTCTGGAACTCTTTTCTGATGGATTTCCTCATGTTTTATGATGTATTATCTTTATAGGATGATGTGAACTTTGTTTCCTCTGCTGAAAACTAAATGTTGGAAATAGTGAAATGTCCATTTCAGGGGAAAAAGAAAAGTCAAACTCCAAATTTAACCCAAAACTCATTATTTTTGTAAGGTATTAAACAATTTTAATGGATTTATATATAATAATAATAATAAAAAGATTCAAAAAATGTATGAACCTTTTTTATTAAACTTTTTGTTTCCAAACCAAGAGTTTTTTTTGTTTTTTTTATTATTTTAGTTTTGACTCTTTTATTTTACAGTAAAACCACCTGGGATGTCAATAAATTATAAATGTACTTTTTTAAACATACATTTTTAGGTGAAAGATGTTGTTTTAGCTTTAACAAAGCAGGTAATCACCAAAGATATGTATTATTTATTTATTCTATGTTTTATTTAATTTCTTTTGAACATGAACACAACAGTAGTTTATTTAGCACAATGACAAATAATCATAAAATCAAAAATCAAACACCGCAAATAGTGAATAAATGTTTTCAAAATCCTGCACGTGAAGCCTGTACATATTTAAAAAAGAATAGGAGGAAGAATAAACTTGTGATTCTACCCTTTGTAATATCTACTACTATTCTTTATTTCTATACATTAATCTTCTTATAATATACATCTATTTACACTATAAAAGGAGACATAATTCATTCATATATATTTATATAACTATACAGATACAATTCCAAACATACTTTTTCATAGGTATATACACACCTATTTATAATTTTTTCCCTTTAACACTCATGCTTTGAGAAGATATATTTCATTTATTTGTTTAAATTGCTTTAGGTTCAGACATTTTTCCCTTGGTTTTCTGGAGATTAAGCATTTTATTTTGAAAAACCTGGATACATCATGTTTTTATTGCCAGTTTATTTATTTTGAGTTATTTTATAGAAATATTAAAAACCGATGTTTGTCGTGTGTGTGTGTGTGTTTCTGACTGTCTACGTTGGCTTTCTTCCAGTGGCGCTGGCGTCCAGCGAGCAGAGCCCCGTGCTGATCATTGTTGTCGTGTCCGTTGCTGCCCTCATCGTGCTGCTCTCCATGGGAATCGGACTGCTCATCTGGAGAAGGTAGATATCATCATCCAACCCAAAGGCTCCCCAACACAATCCATTCATCCATTATCCAACCACGCACTCATTCAGCTCTCCTTTGATTCCATATCACACACACACACACGTAAACACAACATGAACCACAAATCAACTGTTACACTCGACTCCTTCATAATCCAGATTAAACTAATCCAACGATAAAGGGAGGATTCTTTGTTGGATTGCACAGCGACGGCGATAGAAAGTCTGAAAGTCACACCATCACTTAACGCCGTTTAATACGAGCACAGAGACGTTAGCTCAGCCTGAACAAGGAGGGAAATGTTGGTAAGGTGAAAAACGTGACTAGAAGTTTTATACATAAAGATGACATTACGCTGTCATTTTTATGACATGAATACCTGTCATTAGCATGAATAAGGTGTCATTCGTAACCCTAATCCTTTATTACCCTAACCCCTAACCCAGGGGTCTGGACTGGACTGGGACTAAAATTCAGCCCTGGCATTTTGGACTATACTGTTGTTTGCCGCATTTTGCCAATTTAAGCTTCCTTTTACCACCTGGTTCCTCTTTATTTGCACATTTTTTTGGCCACTCTTGACAGCTTTTGGCCCGTTTTAGTCACTCTACACTCTTTTCATGCAACTTTTGGAGCATTTTTGGCCACCTGTTGCCATGACCGCCTCCAGTCGCTCGTCAAAAAAAAAAAAAAAAAAAAAACGTTGCGGATGGCTCTCTGGGACGGTTCCTGGTATGTCAGATGGTCAATCCACCCCTGCGAACCCCAAACCCTACCCAACCCCACTAGATCCCTCCACCTGACAATAATTGCCAACATAGCTCCAAAAGTGTTTAGCAAACACTTAATGACCGCATAATAGCAGCCACCATGACACCTTATTCATGCTAATGACAGGTAATGACAGTGTAATGTCAGCCTTATGTATGAACGTTAAAGTGTTACCAAACTTAACATTTTTTTAAGTAGCGGTGGACATTTCTTAGCTTTCTAATTAGTTTCTGCACAACAGTGAGAATCGTGAAACAAGAGGTTAAAGTGATGTCACTGCAATACGAGTTGTTTTCTATGGACACAGACAATGGAACCAAATTATTTCACACATTTGTTTTAGTCGTAGATGTTCCCGATTATAAAGAGCTCTAACGCGAGTACATAATTGTCACTTTTGTGACGTAAATGTTCCTTCTTATGAAATCAGGATCCTTTTGAATTCAATCCTTTCATATTGACATGAAACGTGTTCAGAGTGAGGCAGTGAGTCTCTTTGTGCTTCTATGATTCATTGTGCTAATGTGGTGCACTGTTAGAGTCGCTGTGAGAACAGCGACTCTAACAGGCTCGATTGATAAAAAATGATTTATGCAAAGTCAGACTGTTTAATTTGTATTTTTTTTTTTTTTTTTTTTTAAAAGTGTATTTGAACATTTGTTTCACACATAATCATTAAAGTGGGAGCAACTGGGGCACTTTAATCCGCGTATCATTTGTTCATTCGTGTTTCATTATGTTACAAAAACATGAAAAACGAAAAAAAAAAAACACTCATTATTTGATATTTGTTTCCAAAACCAAAATGAACAAACGGAAAACGCCTTGTTTTTCAAATTCAAGCTCTTTTGCTTCGGTGCAGAAAACGAAAAACGGAAAACGAACACCTTTATTCGTTTTCTCCATTACCGATTTGCCATAGCCACATTTTTTAGAATCCAGAGAGTCCAACCTTCTTGTACTCCTTCGTTAGTATCACTGACCTGTTTATCTGTTTATTGTTGCGTTTATAACACATACATTTAACTGCGTTCTCACGCGATTATATGAATATCGTGAGAACTGCTCTGTCTCGTGGCGTCACAGTCGTCCAACCGGAGTGCACCGTGCCGCACTCAAAACGCAACCGGTGGGGACAACGACAACAGTAATACACAAAATCACAACAAAAATGACAACAAAAGTATACAAAAAGACAAGAAAAACACGAAAAATGACTCTGTAAACCCACAGTACTGACAAACAAGCAAAACGACAACAGAAATACACAAAAATTACAACAAAACAATGCCAAATTGCAGCACAATTACACAATATGACTCCACAACAAGTAAGACAACGGAAAAACTGCACGAATGTTCAGATCGCTCATTATTCTAAATGCTAACATGAATGTTGATCATGTTGCCCTCCGATCAAACACATTTTTGTGGCGCCGCTGTGAGATAAGTTGCCTACTCCTGTTCTAGATGTATTTAAAGTTGATAGTAGCCTATAAGAAGCATGAAGTGCCAATTTGTTGCAGCAAATAGAGCATCTCTACAGAAATATAAGGAATTCTGTGTCATTTATCGCATGCGGTCGCGTAATGGCATCAAAGCTAAAGAAGAAAAACACCAACTTTTCAAAAAATGTGCGTATTCTTCACCCACATTTCTATTTAAATACCATTCCCGCTTTGAGGAAAGGTGCGCGGTCTCACAGTGAAAATAAATGCTTATCTTTCTCCTCTTTATTTCCATCACTGCACTCATTGAAAGTGGTCCCCATTGTTCATCGCTGCTGGACCATTAACTATCTCCTTATGTTTTGCATAGAGACAAAGAGGGGATGGTTTGATGCCTCAATTACCAGGCGCGCTGCAGCGATGGCTGCAGGCTTCTCAGCCTCGTCGATCTGTTCGCTCACACAGTCGTATGCTAATGAGTCGCACGCGTGCAAACTCGTTTATTTCCGACTTGTTATTCAAGCTTTTTTTTTAGACTGCCCGTTCTTGTGATGTACATTAGTTTCTTTCTTTAACTTTTTATCTTGAATCTATGTTTCCACATCAACATCGTCCTCAGAATTATTTTTTTTATTTTTTATTTTTTCAATCAATACTTCTATCAATTACTTTAAATCAGACATGGGCAAATGGCGGCCCGGGGGCCACATGTGGCGACCCCCAAAGCAAATCTCTAAAAATTGTAATTCAAGCAGATGGAAGGAATATAAAGCCCAACACATAATAACTCCCAAAACACACAAATCGACAGAAAAATGCACAAAGTATACAAAAACACACAAAAAAATACACAAAATGACATAAAACACAAAATCACAACAAACAGACGCAGCAACCATCTAAACAAACAAGATATGACAGAATAGCTTTAAAGACACACAAACTGTCAACAAAATGACAGGAAAATACAGAAAAGCACAACAAAAATACAGAAAGTGACCCCAAAAACACACAAATTAACAACGAAAATGCAGAAAATGACAGAAAAGTACACAAAAATACAAAGAGAGCACAAAAAATAACAACAAACATACATAATGAGTAAAAATTGACAAAACAACAAAATTACTAAATAAAAAAAAAGTGTGTTAATCCTCAGATTAGTCATTTTTCTGAATGCTTACATGAATGTTGATCAGGTGGCCCTTGGATAAGATACGATCACAGAGTTGCCCATCACTGCTTTAAATGATGCAGATTTTACACAAAATAAGAAGTAAACTCATTATTCAGAGCAAATTAAGGCATTAATGTTGGAGAAGTTTTGAAGAGAGTGTGTGTGCCATAAGCGATGAATCAGATTAATTTTTTTAAACACAATTTAAACCCCGTTGGAGCTGATTAAACTGAAATAAAATTGTCTCTCACGCACAAACGCACGCCCGTGCACACACAAACACTCTTTTTGTTGCCAACCCTTTTAATCATGGATTTTATCGATTCGTTGTTTCAGCTTTATTGCAGGAAAGTGTAAATTTAAGTAACAACCCTTCTGTCTGATATTAGGATTACTTTGATCAGAAAAGCAATAAAAAATACAAAATTACAATACTAATACACGAAATGACTCCAAGTTTGGACCAGACGACTAAAAATACGACAGAATAATATTGAAAAACAAAAATACACAAAATGACTCCAAAACACACAAAAACCTTAAGTAATTGCCAGTGTTAAACTCATTATCCAGAGCAAATTGAGCCCTTAATGTTGGAGAAGTTTTGAAGAGTGTGTGTGTGAGTGATATGACGGAAAATACGGGAAGATTACAGGGTATTTTCCTCACTTTGAAACCTCATCTTGACGCTCAATCATATCACACACACACACACACACACACACACACACACACACACACACACACACACACACACACACACACACACACACACACACACACACACAGAGTTCATTGGAGCCTGACAGAGTTTGATATAGAGCCACAGTTCCAGAGCATCGACCAAACATTCTGCAGAAAAAGCCTGGGCTTGAGTGATTAGTGCAAACATTGTTTACTCCAGTGTGTGTGTGTGTGTGCGCGCGTTAATACGTGTGTATGTGGTTCGTCACAAGTTTTCAGGAAACGGTAGACGTAGAGGCAGAGGGTCAGTGCGTAGGGCCACAGACACTTGGTCACACTGTGACTGAAAAGGAAGAAGAAGGATGAAAACAGTGGCGAGGAAGAGAAAAGGTCGTCAGCTCAGCAGTGTATTCTGCAGCACGTTTAACAGATCAGTGCGTTTACGTCTCACAAACATAATGGAGAGATGTTTGTGAAGGTTCTACTTTAAAGAATAGCTTTCCCTTCCCTGCCAGGCTGCATCTGTGGGAGCAATGGCCTGAAAACACATTCTGGGAAACATTGATGGTACATCGGTTAAACAACGCCCAGCGACTTTAAATCTTGTAAACTAGTCATTATATATTTTATTTTAAATGATTAAATTAAAACCAAGTAACTTAATAATAAAGCTCCCTAATTTCCCACATTGAGTCCCTGCAGCTCGTGTTTGAGTTTAATTTCAATTATCTTCTGCTCTCCCCTGTTAGCGCTCCTGTACGTATAACAGCATCCTTTATGTTTTACAACTCTTGCATGAAGGCAATGGGCGGACTGTGCAATATTAAATTCTTGTTTATTTTCCGTGTTCTCTTTTTTTTTTTATTTCACTCATCCCCATCATGATTGTCTTTGTTTTGCCTATTATTCTCCACACCGCTGTAACTGAACACGAGATTATGGCCAGAAATAGCTCTACATCATCCCTCTCTAGCTATCCATTCATCTTCTATACATGCTTATCCTGAGTTAACTCCAAACAAAAGCCCAGTCTAGCACACAGTCACACACACGCATGCTTTATTCAGTGGCTTTTATTTATTGAGAGTCCTTACATTTGTATACAGGAAGAGATGCTAGCTCTGCTTCTGTTATACAGAGAATACAAGATTTAAACCGTGATAGGCAGAGAAGCTAACCGTCTTTCAAAAACAAGTATTATTCCTATTATTTCCATCAAACTTTGACCTCACATACATTTTAATATAGTAATCTGGCTTTTCTAGCTGAATACATCTGCAATAGCGGTAGTAAAGAGATGGAGGGAAGTACTAATGTATTCATGTTGTAGGGTTTTAAAGTTTTTTATCAAATAACAGGAAGGAACATATGGTTTGTGAGACACTATCTCTCCAATATCTATAATGTAATAATCTCTTCACTTTCCCCACGATTTACCAACAATCGAGATGAACCGAATGTTACCAGTTGTCCTTTATTATGCTAATGAGCCACACCTTAGGCTAATAAGGCTAATTAACGCCACTGTATCAATGGCCATGTTTACATTAGCTTTAATTCCCCTTTTTTTCAGAATAAAATAAAAATACTCTTTAAACTGACCTTGTAAACAGTTCATTCCGAATGAAAATAGCCATTCCGAATAAAACTTAAATCCAAATTAAGCGGCTGGTTTATTCTGATTTTAATTCCGAATGGAATAATTCCACTTTAAGTTAATTCCGGTCGTTCTGCGCATGCTCGGCCAGTCGCGATGACTCGATGGTGACGACATAATCCATAATCTGCCTCCCTCCTCCGGTCGTCTATCTCCTTCTCCTGCTCGGCTGACGAAAGTGAAACAGTATGTTATTGTTATTGAGCTGCTACTTGAAAACTCCAATCAAAATAAAAATGAAAACATATTTTTTGTGGTCTTCTACAGTATGTTGTTGCTGAAAAGAAAAGGTTTTTTGTGTGTTTTTCCCCCGATAGATTTGCCCCCTCCTAATCAGAACCCTTCCCCACCCCCAGACCTAAAGCGGATGTGAATAATGCCCAATAAACCTGTTTTCCATCTAAACCTCAATTCAGAATTACTATTTCCATGTAAACACGAATTAAAAAAAAAAAAACTTCACGTAACTGTGGCCATTATGTCTCTAATATCTATAACACAATAATTTATTCTCGCTCCCGACGACTTATCAACAATAAAGATGAGCTAATAAAGGCTTATTAACTCCACTTTATCAATCCCAGAATCCCAACTAGTCACTTTTAGCAATTGAAGAATCCTCTTGGATGAACCCTGAAATGTTTTCACTTTGAAGTTTGAGTCCAGTTCTCTCAAAGAAGATACCAGAATTATTCAAACATTGAGTTGAATTTGTATAAAAAAACATTTAAGTGTAAGTTGAAAATATTTGGCCAAAAACTTGGATTGTTTGCCACCCAAATCTTCCTTTTGGGTAATAAATAGTGACCTGTGAGGTTACTGTTAGGATTCTGTTCAAATATCTCGGGTTTATTATTGTAGCTGAGGACTGACCCCAGCCCTGCCTTCCCTTGTTCCCTTCTCCCCAGCAGCGTCTGCTCGGGCTCGTCCAATGTAACTCCTGCTAGCGCGGTGCTGCTCTCGACCTCCTTCTCCACCCTTCCTCCTCCTCCTCTTCTTTCTCCTCTTCCCTCCTTCACACAGCTGATGCCCAGGTACACTGGCATGTCTGCACTATACCTCCCCCACTGCCATTCACTACCACCACTGGCCCCTCTTTCATTTCACTCAACTTTTATTTCTATTTTCACGCCATTAAGATTGAACTTTCCTCTGTGTGGAGGCCTGTTTGCACAATAACAACAAGGTGAAAGGGCTAATTATAACTATATTTGTCAAATGTTAAAATATATTTCACAATAAAGGTCCAAAAGCCATCAGGACACAATCTGGAATAGTGATATTTTAGATTTGTGACATGTAAATTTGCTTTCCACTGCTGTGACGTTCTCTGGTTAAAATTATTGTATAAAATAAGTACATAAAAATGTCCAACTAGTGTTTAACCGTAACCATTTTCAAAACAACCAATCAATCGGAATTTTATTTAAAAAGCGCTATTCGTGCAACCATTCAAAGTGTTTTACAGATGACAAACTAAAAATGTAGGAAAACCAAACTTATGTTCAGTTGGATGGATGGATCAACAGATTGATAAATGGTTGGATGGATGGAGCGATGGATGAATAATGGATGGACAGTTAAATGGATGGATCTACAGATTGATAAATGGTTGGATGGATGGATCAAAAGATGGATGGATGATGGATGAATGGTTGGATGGATGGAGAGTTGGATGGATCAACTGACGGATGGACGGTTCGGTGGATGGATCAACTGATTAATAGATGGATGATGGATAGACGGTTGGATGATGGATGGATTAACAGATTTATGGATAATAGACGGTTGGATGGATGGATCAACAAATGGATGGATGATGGTTGGATGTATGGGCAGTTGGATGGATGGATCAACAGATTCATAAATGGTTGGATGGATGGAGAGTTGGATGGATCAGCTGATGGTTGGATGGATGGACGGATGATGGATAGATGGTTGGATGGATGGACTGTTGGATGGATGGATTAACAGATTCATAAATGGTTGGATGGATGAAGAGTTGGATGGATCAACTGATGGTTGGATGGGTGGATCAACAGGTTAATAGATGGATGGATGGATGGATGGATGGATAGACCTTTGGATGATGGATGGTTAATGGATTGACAGTTGGATGGATGGATCAACTGATGGATGGAAAAATGAAATGTTGGATGGATGGATGGATAGACCTTTGGATGATGGATGGTTGATGGATTGACAGTTGGATGGATGGATCAACAGATGGATGGAAAGATGAAATGTTGGATGGATGGATGGATGGATGGATAGACCTTTGGATGATGGATGGTTAATGGATTGACAGTTGGATGGATGGATCAACAGATGGATGGAAAAATGAAATGTTGGATGGATGGATGGCTGGAATAATAAGTGATAAAAGTTAAATCCAGTCTTTCTACTTTTCTAACTCACTAACAATGAAACCTTTTTTTTAGGTTTCATTTATAATTTTCTTTTTAACTCTTGATTTGTTCTTCTTGGTGTCAGAAGACTTTATGTTTGACTGTTTGACTCATCATCTTCCTCTTTGCTCTCACTCATTCCCTCCGTTTACCGCCCTGCCTCCTTAATCTATGCCATGATGCCTTATCTATCTGCTTCCTCCTCTCGTGCCCCCTCTATACCCCCCCACCCCCACCCCACCATGCGTTTTATGCCCTATATCATCTGCCTTTTCAACAACTTCTTCTTTTTTTTCTTCACAATTATCCTCTCACTTGCAGCCTCTTATTTTCACGTCGCTTCCTCTGCCTCTTCATTTCAACACTTCCTCGCACTTTTTTTCTGAATGCTTTGCCCTTCTACCATTGCAATAACCCCGCCTCCTCTACCCTCTTTGGACCCTCATTCGACGCCATCATGCTCATCTCCACCTTGTGTTCTGTTATCTATAGACTGTTGTGTGATGCGTGGAGGAGGAGGAGGAGGAGGAGGAGGAGGAGGAGGAGGAGGAGGAGGAGCGGTGGTGATGCTGCATGTGTCTGCTGGTCTGTTTTGACAGACGGGGTCATGACCTTGTTTCAGGCGCTGCTGCTGCTGCTGCTGCTGCTGCACAGCTCAGAGCCTCACTTTCCTCCACATCATCCTTTACCAAAGCTCTCATTGACATGCAAAAATTAAAAAAGAAATTAAATAAATAAAAGAATTACATTAAACCCAAACCCCAACCTCGTGTACATTTTCCAACGTGCCAAAGGAAGAAAGCGCATGCACGCTAGCTTCAGTGTCTGAAGGGCCCACTCTGCTGTGCAGCGGCTCCGTGTGGTGCATTGATACGTTCTGACATCCACATTAGCACATGGCTTCCTGAGCAGAAATGATACGAGCACATTCACTAAAACACTGATGCAGGCCAAATGGAGGAGGTTTTTACTCGTATGCTGCATGCAGCGCATGCAAAACAGCTGTTTGACACAGTCGTACCAACATGTGTGTGGAAAGATTTAATATCACTGATATCGACAATTAGCTCTACTCGTGCAAGATCAAATTACAGGTACTCAGTTTTGGTTTACTAGTGCACGAGTACACTTAGTACTAAAGCAAAAACTGTCACTAGTCGTATTAGTGAACGCTAAATGTGTAGCTAGTAAGCCTTTAATGCTAATAAGGGGGCGGGGAAAAGCAAATTCAGGTTTTAGAACATTTTACAACTTATTGGGGTGCTGGATTTCATTATAATCCCTCATAATTAATTAGCATTATGTCTACTAGTGCTACTAGTGAATCTTTTGGCTTTACTTTACTATTTATTATATTTAAGTATAGTAGGACCTGTGGAGGGAAACCACGTGCAGTGGACTTCAGTTCTGGTTCTGTTTGCTCTGACAGAATGTCTCACTCTAATTTGCCCGTAAATATAAAAATATCTCACAATTAGAACACGATTTCACCATTATCATTTTAATTTTCAAACAGATTTTTCTGTATTTTTGTTTTACTTTTGAGTCAGTAAAACAACATAACCACACTGTTTATTTGTTTCTTGTCATTTGGTTTTCTAACGGTAAAACCAAAGAACAAACGGTACACGGATTTCTCTCCACATCAATACTGATAGTCACCGCTTTCTCTCATCAAACACCTTTTGCACATGTATCACTGACTCTTATGTCGCAAACATTATTGAAGATTATCAAAGCACTGACCACCTCTCTTTTTTCCCCACTTTTGCAGACAGTGTGGCTACAGCAAAGCTTCCCAGGAGGGAGACGAGGAACTTTACTTCCAGTGTAAGTGACAAAGATGATGGCTCAATCATGTGTGCGCTGAATGTGTAAACTGTACGGGATGTGTGTGCGCACGGAGTCTGGCAATTAAGTGTTTGTCATGCATGTGGTGGAATGCATGTCAAATACAAGCATGCTTCTGCATTATTAAAGACTTCGGCGGCATTGGGAAGAAGCGCCGGCGTATTTAATTCTTAATTCTGAGTGCATGCTTAGCCAACTCCATGCAGACTGACACACTCCATTAGGTTGTGAGTGAGGCTGAGAGGGATTAAAATTGGGAGGAGGGGAGAGATAAAGAGGCAGAGACGAGGGGAGGGGAAAAAGCTCTGAAAGCAGAGATTCAGAATCATTCTTTTGTTTTTCTGTTTTAAAACCAAATCGAAATATCAAATAAATGGTGTATTTTTTTCTGATTTAAAACTAAAACAGAAATACAGAAACAACAAAAAAACAGATAAGCAGTGTTTTTCTGTTTTAAAATTAAAACATGAATGGCAAAATCTTGTTCTGTTTGTGAGATATTTGAATATTTACAAGATATCCTGTCAGAGTGAACAGAACCAGAACTGAAGTCCAGTTTAGGATTTATTTCAGCAGTTTTCTGGTTCATGCAGTCTGTGGATGTTTCAGCTCATAAAAAGCTGCTCACGTGTACGTTTTGTTTTATGGTGTTACAGTCCAAATAGTATCCAAATAAACTGATGACTGACTATCAACTCTGAGGCTGGTGTGAGGAACAATAGATGTCAGAACTTCTACGATTTGACCATTACACGGTTTTCTTTTGAAACGAGGAGCACCAGTAGATTCATTACACCACCTCTGGTTCATTTAATCACATACTGTATCATGTGCATGCTTTTCGTAACATCCATTTTTTTTGTTTTGATTAATTTATGCATTGATAACATCTTTCTATTCACCAGTTAATCAGTAATGTGACTTATGCGTTGCTCCTTTTTCATCCAGGGGTTAAAGTCCACCCCCGTCTGTGGGTCCCCTCTGTGTGGTAAGCTGCCAGAGGTGGCGTTATGAGTCTACTGGCGCTCCTTGTTTCTTGTGATCAACTTCTGCTGTTAGTGGCTCACGGTATCTTAATGTGCAAAAAATATGTATTTTTTTACTGCTCTCAAAAAAGCTGTAATTGTTTTTGCAAAAGTGTGAAATCGTAGAAATTCTAACGTTTATTCCTCACACCAGCCTCACAGTCAGTCACCAGTTTATCTGGATACTATTTGGACCGTAACACTATTTGGTAAAGTTGGCAGATATTCACAGATTCGGACTTCCAGCATCAATAACTCTTTAACAAAACGTCATCGACATGCAAATGACACCTCTTTGCCATCGGTGTGAGGTGGACAACATGATACAAGATTATTTTTTATCAAATGCGGCAGAAAAAGTCCCCCCCCCCGTGGGTCCCCTCTGTGTGGTAAGCTTAAAACTTGAAGCTTTTGTTGGACACTGCTTGTCTGGTTTTTGATTTTTCTGTATTTATGTTAAGGTTTTAAGTCAATTAAACAAACTTACCACCCCGTTTATTTGTTATTTGGAGTTGGTTTTAAAACGGAATAACCAAAGAATGAACAGTACACGGATTATTTAGCTCCACACAGGGATGTGAAATGTTGTTGGATATCATGCTCAGTGAGGTTGTAACTGTGTTTCAATCCTCTGGACACACAGAAAAGCTCTCAATAGGCTTTTAGTTTCGACAGTGACGGAACAGACTCATCTTTGTCTGTCTGTGCGTGACAGTGTTGTGCTAATACTGGAGGATGTTTGTGGATCTTTGCAGATTTCTCATGTGTGCGACGCTAAGTCAGTGTGTGCGTGCGTGTGTGTGTGCGTGCGTGCACAAATGCCTTGTTTAATCTCGCAGAATGCTGAGCCCTCTGGAGAGGTTTGGAGCACTACGCCTGATGAATAATGAGCCCGAGCCGTGCAGCTGGGAATTAAATCGGTCCAAACAAAGACATGCCTACAGCCGACATGCACGCAATACACACATAAACACAAACGCGCACACAGTTTTTTTTTTGGCATGATTTTTCAAACAGACGTTCGTATAAATAGACACATCTTAAACGTGGATTTAGCACAGGTTCTTCTACAGCGTACTTTCCATTAGCTGATTATGGAACGATTCATTTTAGCAACGATTCGATTTGAATTACGATTCGTTGTTGCTGATTCAAACCATGGACGATGTCGTTTAATTTAGATCGATTTGATTCGCAACGATTCATTGATTCAGTAACTTTTTAGCCCAAATAATAATTCAGTCAGTGAAATAAATACCTGCATACTGGACAATGCAGGTGAGTTTTCCTAGATTCCTGATGTTTCTTGTAAATAATTATCAATAGAATTTTTTCACATTTTATTTGAATAAAATTCAACCAACACTTTAAATTAACAGGATATTAACCTTTTCTGTTCTCATTGAAAAAAAAAAAATACATATTAGGTTGACCTGACTCTTCTGCTTGTTTTTTAACATAAAAATAATGCAATTTTAAGGTAAAAAATTAAATTAAACCAACATCTGTTCAGTTTATATGAGCAGTGGTTGAACCTGATAAGTTACATTTTATCTTGATGGTTATCACGAGGCTTCCTGCAGAGCTAATGCTAATGAGCTAACGCTACATGTGCTGTCAACAGAGTTGTCAGTAACGTCTTTAATATTAAAATCGCTTTTAAAACACATACTGGTAAAGTATGCCATGCTTAAATCCAATTAGTTATTTCCTTGTATCGATATAATCAATTGAATGTGTTTTAAAATGATTTTAGATGGATTTATATCATCAGGAAGCACAACGTAGTTGTATCGTAGGAATATAAATTGATTCATCGATCTAATGGATGAATCGTTACACCCTTACTGATTAGCTTCATTTCATTCCCCTCCCCTCTGTTCATCGGCCAGACTTCATATCCCAGCAGCGTTTCATAAAGCACTGGCATAAGAGAAGTGAGAAATGGAGTGAATAAATTAGTGCGAGAGCCATAAAGTAGATTCAATGGAGGGAAAGAGGAAAGTGGAGTGTGAGACTCATCATAAGTGACATTGTTCAGAACATTAGTTTTATGTGACCTAGAAATGTGAACTGGAGACGTTTGAGTGGTTTAGCTGATCATTGGATCACCTTGATATGGATCGGTTTGCGTTCACAGTGCACTTTATGATCCGCTCCAAAGTGACAGGAAAATCCTGTCACTTTCAAAACAGCTTCTGTTTAATGCACAGATGACGCAGATGACGCAGTCCTCGTGCACCGCCATAGCTGTCCCCCATAATGCATTGTCACCTGAATATTACCGTAAATCCAGAATATTGATACAAATCATCCCAAAATCTAATCACTTGTTTAGGTTAAAATATTCACGGAAAAATAAATAAACACCAGCAAAAACAAACTCCTAGGCCAGTGGTTCCCAAACAGGGGTACAGGAGCACATTGCAGGGGGTACATGGAAAGATTTACTAATTAATTTAAAAATAATCCGCAGCAATGTTCGTAGTTCCTTTTTAGGCTATTTTTTGGACAAATTTACCACAATCTAAAAGTACTGTTGCTCAATAAAATACTTTATTGTCTTGTAATTTATTGAAACAGGATTAACTTGTGCTGTAGACGCCATTTTATCTGGAACGATCACTTGATTCTGATGTTTTTAAGAGCAAACTGAAATCCTATTTGTTTCAGAAAGCGTTTTAATTCCAGTGGATTAAGGCTTGTTTTATGACCTCATGTTTTGTGACTGTAAATGTACTTTGTATTGTTATTGTAATTCTGTGAAGCACCTCGTGACTTCTGTCTGTGAAAGGTGCTTTACAGATAAACATGACTTACTTTCTTAGGAGACCATAATTAGCTACATTTTACAAAGGAGACTGTATTTACTTACTATTGAGGTAATTGCATAAAAGTTGTAGTTTAATTAAATTCCACTCATTGTCTTGAAGTTGTAGTTTAAGTCTTAGGGAACCAATGTTGGACACATTCAAGCCACGTTTAAGAGAGCCCACTGTTCCACAAATGAAAAAGTACAGTATATGAAATTATGTAAAGGGTACTTATTATATGAAGAGGGGGTACACGGGATTTTAAGAAATGCAAAAAGGGAATATTGGACAAAAACGATTGGAAACCAGTGTCCTTGGCAAAGGTAAAAAGCAGATAGAAGAACAGGGTGAAGGTCAAGCACGTCAGTGACTCAATCATCCACTGTTTCATCTCATCAACATCCACCAATGGGGAAAAAAGAACAAGTGATTAGATTTTGGGGTTGATTCGGATCAAGACACTGATTCTGAATCACTTTAAAAAATCCTATTTTGGGTCGTCATAACCACTCTTTATGAAATTTGACTTTTTATCACACTTTTTAAGTTTTACCCAAATCACATCTGTATTGCTCATTTAACTGTCAAAAAATGGGGGTCCCCATACATTTGGACCTAATTTATGGTTATTAATATGGATATACATTTCTTCCAACCCTTTAAAGTGTGAATGATCATAGTACCATGATCAGGATCATTGATCCAGATACTGTAGCTGCCAATATCTGGCACAGAGGAGATCTGGAGCTTGGTGGTTTGCGCTCTTTGTTATTGTTATATAGTGTTGTTTTTTTTTTTTTACTTTAATTTGATTTGAATTGCTCTAGAACAGTGTTTCCCAACCTTTTTGTTTCATGTACCCCTTATCCTTTTTGTCTTACTTCCTCAGTTCAAGTTATGCATTGTTTATTAGTCATGTGATCAAACATTAACCTCACTTCAAAACTTCACTTTTTAGTCACTATTTAGATTTTGAACTTGACCATTTGACGTACTTTAAATTTTTTACCAAATAGTTATCGACGGATGGGAAAAATGTCCATGTGCGAGTAAAAATGTGTCCTATAATGTTATAAATTAGGTGTACCCCCTGAGCAGTGTGTTTAATTACCTTTAAGGGTACACATACCCCTGATTGGGAACCACTGCTCTAGAATTCACTTGCCTGATCTGCTCCAGACTTTGTTTGCGTGTTCACACCAACCCAAAGGAAGCAGAGTTTTTGGGCAAACGAATCCAGCAATTAAACGTGTGAACTAAGACTCATCCGTACTATCAGTGTTCCAGTTACAAGTGCATAAGAAACAGGGAACGAGATATGGCATCATGGGAAATAAACGGAAACAGTGTGTGGGGGGTGTGTGGGTGTGTGGGTGGGTGTGTGTGTGTGTGTGTGTGGGTGTGGGTGTGTGTGTGTGTGTGGTTGTGTGTGTGTGTGTGTGTGTGTGTGTGTGTGTGGGTCTGAGTGTGTGTGTGTGTGCGTGTGTGTGTGGTTCTCCCTGAGCCTTTGTTAATTTTCTATTGGAACAAACTAGAGCCAATTGTTAGAAAACCCGGACAGAAAAGGAACCTTCGATCAGGAACACAACAGATAAGCCTCCATTTGCCCCATAATTGCACTTTTGGCGTTGGTTGTCAATGCAACACAAACCTGTCTGTGGATCAATATGCTGTTATGAGACGCTATAGATTCCCTCAGGTCGATGTGGAGTTGTAATCACATCTCAGAGCCGTGGTTTTTCCTTTTGGGAGAAACATCAGGCGTTCTTTTAGAAAAAAAAAAAAACAGTAACAAGGGTCAAAGGTCATGTGGTTGATTATAGTGCATTAGTTGAGGGTTATCGGTTCCATGTTGGGTAGTTTATTTGTTAGCTGTTAGTGTTCGATAAGTACATTGGGCAGTTGATTAAGAAAACAAGTGGCTTTTGTTTAGTTGTGTGTGGTTAAATAAACGCTGGGTTCAATATGGCTTTGCTCGATAAATGTCAGCTGAAATTTCCAATTTGTAGCGTCGCCTTAGAAACACGGGTGTCTTTTCATTGATGTTTTTTTTTTATAAGAGAAGTCAGCATAGTTTGTGTTTTCGTGCATGGATTTTCTCAGGGTTTTTTTTTTTTTGTTCGCATTCCCTCACAGTCTAAAAATACACGTTGGGTTAAATGGAGTTTCTACATGTTCATCGGACAAGTGCAGGGTGTAGTTTACTTTAAAAATTCTAAATATTCTGAATATATTTCTCTAAAATTGGACAAAGGTGAGAAGAATTGTTTTTTTGGCTTGTTTATACAACTGTTCTACAGGTTCTTGTGATCGTTTCACGCTGCATTGGCCACGCTAACCTGTTGATAACTTCTCTTAGCTAGGGCACATCTTACTAGGATTGCAAAGGGGCGGAACAATTTTGAGAATATTCGAAAATATAAACTTTTCATGGTAATTATTTTTTGGAATTCAACAGAAATGGCAGTAAATTTAAATAACTGTTGAATATCTGAACATAAATATTAGCATCCATGCAAAATAATACCATTTCTCTAAGTTTTCAAAGTTGGAAACTTTCCGAGGAAATTACCCTTAACAGAAATGTTAAATATAGTTGGAAAACTATATTTTCGTGTCATCTAGAATGGTGGTTCCCAAACAGGGGTACGTGTACCCCTAGAGGTACAGGAGCTATTATTTAAAAAATATTTGGGAAATGTTTTAGTTCCTTTTTGGGCTATTTTTGGACAAATTCACCACAAACTAACAGTACTGTAGCTTAACAAAACACTATATTTTCTTGTAATTTATTGAAACAGGATTATTTTATGCTGTAGAGGCCATTTTATCAGACTCCTGACCATAGGAGACAATATTTATCTACATTTTACAAAGAAGACCATGTTTACCAACATGTTTGAGACACAGTTGGGGGTTAAGGGGAGCCCGCTGTTCCATAAATGTAAAAGCATATGATATTATGGAGAGGGTTCTTGTGACATGAAAGATTGGGAACCACTGATCTAGAATATCAGCATTAGTTATTTAAAAGTTACTCCCAATTTTCGGTTAATTCCAAGACATTTTGCCCATAAAAACGTTCCAAAAATTCCTGCACTTAAGTTCCCGTGGGAATTTATCAGAAATGTAGTGCCACTTCGCAACCCTACACCTTATGGAACGATACGGTGGCACAATGTGTTCAAACAGGAATACAGCTTTATTGTGCTCCCTACTGCCACCTACTGACATGGAGGAGGAGTTATTTACTAAAGCTATGAATATTAAAGGCAATGACGGGCACCTGTATCAAAGCAATGATTGTAAAAGAAACTTGTTTGACTATAGGTGCAGATTTATGGCTGCTCAATTATAGAAAAAATTATAATCACCATTATTTTAGCCATAATTGAAATCACGATTATTTGTCAACCAAAAACATGTTTATTTTTTGTACAAAACAATGTAGAATATATTCTTTAAACATGAATAAAATCCTTCAAATGCTAAAATCAAGTATGTTCACTTTTGCACACAAAAAAATCAGATCAGGTCTTCATCATCAAACCCAAAGTGTTCCCATGCAAGAGAATTTGACTTGCCTCGCTTGTTATATAGCAAACTGGAACAAGCGGGTCAGAAAATGGATGGATGGCAAATAAAACTTCTAAATAGTTTTTTCTCGATTGTTATTTTTGTGATCATTGGGTGTAATAATTGGAATTAAATTTTGATAAATTGCACAGCCCTAGGTGGATTTATGAAGCTGTGATCTATGTTGGCACAGTAGTGGTTAAAAATCCCTCCAGTCAAGACAAAAAATGGGCCATAGAGGATTATAAATACTCTTGAACAGATCATTTCTGTCATAAACCCAAATGATCATGTGATAACTACACATTGTCCCTTATTGTTGTCTTTTGGCTCTAGAATGAACAGCACATGCTATCAGGGGACTTTAGGATTGTTCTTGACCCAGTTTCTGACTTTGTTTGTGTTTGTGCATGTGTTGGAGAGATAAAACTGTAAAAGCAAGAGAAAAAGAGTGAAGGGAGGCCATGTTATCTGAATGAGTTTTAAGGAAGGGGCAGAATCAGTTTAAAAAGGTCAAAACGAGCAACGAGTCAGGAATTGAATAAGGATGCAATGACTATGGCCTCTCAAACAATTTCTGTGTTTTCTATTGCAAGGTTTTCTTTACAGGAACAATATTTTCAGAGAAACCAGAGCGGGTTGCTGCATCGATTTCTATTGAAACGCCTTCCACAGTAGATCACAGTGCTTCACAGACAGCTCAAATATTTATTTTGGCGTTAACGGAGGTAGTCGATGCCGCTTTAGCCATACTTTTGATTTTATCTCTGACAAAGCAGCGATAAACGATTAACCATGAAGGGATCAAAGTCAAATAATCACCCTTTTTGTAGCCGTTACTGTGCGGTGTCTTTGTGTATTATGAGTTTGAGATTCTGAAATGTTATGTCTATCGTTCTCTAGTTAAGATTCCAACGAGGAGGACTTACATCGACCCAGAGACGTGTGAAGACCTGCTTCAAGCCGTGCACGCGTTTGCCAAAGAGCTCGACAACTCCAGCGTCAAGATAGAGAGGATCGTGCACACAGGTGACGAAACGGATTGATTAGTTTTGATTATTGACAATTGGTGTGGAATTATGTGGAGACGAAACTCAAGAGTCAAAGATGAGACAGGAATATTTAAAGGTGTACAGAAACTGTTCTGTTAGGGCCACAAACATGTCATTGTTGGTTTCAAGGGCCACATCATCAGCATTCATGTCAGTATTTAGAGTAATGACAAATCAGAGAATTAATAGAGTTTTACCTATTTTTTTAGTCCTTTGTTGTTTTTCTGAGTCATGCTGTGCATTTGTTTTGGAGGCTCTACACATTTGCACTTTTTAATCATGTAAAGCACATTGATATGCCTTTTGTATAAAATATATTTGCCTTGCCTAAACCAGTGATTCTGAACCTTGGGGTCGCGAGACACTGGGAGGGCGTGGCCAGATGCCTTGAAGAAACTAAGAATATTTTAGCCCATTTTAGCTTATTTACCGTACACCAAACTAGACATATTTTTTGCCTACTTTTTGCTCCTTTTAATGCATGTTTGCTACATGAATCCCCTTTCTGCCACTTCTTTGACAAATTTAAATGCCTTATCTGCACATTTTTCACACTTTCAAGTTATTTGTGGCACTTATAAATCCTTTCCTCTACTTTTCCCAACTAATGTTGCATATGTTGACCCATAATTGTCATTTTTAACCTCTTTTCATCGTATTTCATGCTTATTTTTGCCAATTTAACCACATTGACGATTTTCCATGCCCGTTATTTGCCAATTTTACCTAATTATTCCTACTTTGTAAATTACTTCTTGAATGTTCAT
The DNA here is from genome assembly GCF_900634775.1 of Gouania willdenowi. Lineage (NCBI taxonomy): Eukaryota > Metazoa > Chordata > Actinopteri > Blenniiformes > Gobiesocidae > Gouania > Gouania willdenowi. The sequence goes on from NC_041054.1 coordinate 4,828,360, forward strand.
GTATTTGTTCAACCATCTTCAGTTACAGCGGGGGTCCTCGGTCTCTGTTACCTTTCTTTTGGGGGGGGTCACGGGCAGAAAAGGTTGAGAACCACTGGCTTCAACAATGCAATTCTGCAGCTTTTCCAGTTCAAACGTATTTCTTCAGATTTTTTTACATTCAGAAAATGTAAATCTTGGCCCAATATTGCCTGAAACTATTTGTGCGAAGGCTGAACGTCCTTGTTTGTGATATTATAAGAACATTTTTGCTGTAATCATTTGTCACAGTCCAGTGTTTTTTCTCTTTTTCAAGCACAATAGAGCGGTTTACAGTTCTGATCTGGCAACACAACCCTAGTGCATTAAGCTCAGTGGTCAAACATGAAGCTCATTTATCATGGGGATTATTTCCTAATGACTTTAAAAGCTGCCGTCACAGCAGCACGATTGATTTAGCACTAATTACTCGTGTGTCGCTAATTTGGTTACCAACATTCCAACATGTGTGGGAATGAAAGACTAAGGCTGTATTTTTTGATAGGCGACGTTGTGATATAAGCAGTAGAGATTGGAGTCAGACACACTGTGATGTATTAAGTACTGCATATTGTGCTATTAACAGTTATACAGTATAATCTTTGGAATAAAGGTTGATTTTGTCCCCAAATATGCACATGTTTTTATGATTATAAGCACAGAGGCCTGTATGTACTTTTATATAAATATACATAAACATTCTAGGCAATTGGATGTTCCTTTTCCTTCAAGTAATAACCAACTAAAATATACAGTAGTTAAGTAAATATATAGACTTGGAATTAAAGACTAAATAAGATGTTAATAAGATAATACTAATTTCACATCTTGATTGGTTGATGGATTTACTAAAGTTTGCTAAAAATTTTACTAAGAAAGATAAACTAGCATTTGGAAGGTTTTTGCTCCTTCCCACAGTTTGAACATGGTTAGAGAGGTTTAAGACGGTTACCAACATACTTTGTTATCTTTGCTTTATCAAGACTTTGCAGTCTCAAAGGGGGGAAATGTAGTATTAAATACTGCATATTGTGCTATTAACAGTTATACTCAGTTAATTTTTATCCCCAAATATGCATATGTTTTCACGATTATAAGCACAGAGGCCTTAGTTGTAAAAGTAATATACCATGAGTAGATCTGAGGGGTCCAGGGTGTCCTGGTCCCAGACAGACTGTCTCCTAAATACCATCTGCTGGCAGTAAAACTGTGGAATCCCTCTTTTCTCTGTATGAGCTAATCTTGAGTTAAAAACCATCTGTTGTTTCAAATTCCTCTGATTTATATATATGCTGCCTACCTGACCAGACTCAGAGTTTTTTTACTCTGTTTTTTTTTTTTTTTTTTTTTATTGATAAACTTGGTTTTAGTTACAAGCCAGTTGTCAGTGAAGACTTTTTCTGCACCATCACCAGCAAAACACCACAACACAAACCAAACTATGGCAGGTTTTTCAAAGCTTCTGCACTTTGCCTGAACCTGTTCTCAGATAAGCCAAAGAAAGCAGTTCAATCAGTTTGATAAGGCATTGATCCAGACCTGCTTTACTATGTTTTTCTGTTTCACCCACACCTGAGTCCATCACTGATCCCTCTCTGATCCCTTTGTAGTTACTACTTAATAATCTGTCTTTTTGCATCATCTCTTTTCCCTGATGTTTCTGATTCTTGTCGTGCACCAACTTTGTCTCGTTCCTTTCTGACAGGCGACTATGGAGAGGTGTGCCGCGGCTGCCTGAAGCTGCCCAGTAAGAGGGAACTTCCTGTGGCCATTAAGACGTTAAGAGCTGGGTGCTCTGACAAACAGCGGCGCTCCTTCCTCAGCGAGGCGGGCATCTTGGGGCAGTTCGACCACTCCAACATCATCCGGCTGGAAGGCGTCATCACCACTGGTAAGCAGAGGTGGACTGGTCATCTGGCATACAGGGCATCGTCAACCCAAAGTAGGCCGGTCCCCGTCCAATACATTTTTATTTTTTTCATGAAGGAACAGGCAGACATGGTAACAAATGGCCAAAAGTGGCAAGAGAAGAGTTCAGAGTGACTAAATTAGGCCAAAAGCAGTCAAGAGTGGCCAAAAAATGGATAAATAAAAGGAACCAGGTGGTATGTAACGACAAAGTGTAGCTTAAATGAGCAAAATGTGGCCAACAAAAGTGAAAAAGGGCAAAAATGTGGAACAAAAGAAGGGAAAATGTAGGGAAAAAAGGAAACAAGTGGTATTTATTGGGCAAAGGTTAACTCATTGGGAAGAAAAGTGGCCAAACAAATTAAAGAAAGGACAAAAATTGGATAAAAGTGACAAAAACAACTTGCAAAAATTGACTAATAATAGAGGGGGGAAGGGTATTTACAGGCAAAAAGTAGCTCAAGTCTGAAAAAAGCAGAATGGGACAAAGGAAATTGCAAAATGACCAAATAAAATAGTTACAAAGTGTTCCCCCTTTTAAGGTTTAATGAAGTTATTGCAATGCAAAAAGGGTGAAGTAAAGAAGATAGAGAGAATATCATAATCTGGTATTAAATCTTTTTTCTGTGTTGCTTAAAATGCTTCCAATACTCTGATAATCATGGTTAGCATCTTTTATGAAATATGAGACATAGGCCTTTTTTGCACAATTGTGATGCTTCAACCTCCAAATCCAAGTCTTGTAAACCCCTGAAACCATATTGGACAACTAGCAAAACAATACACAAATGGATGAACGGGAAAACGGTGTTATTAACAGGCACTGTGACTGTGCAGACCTTACAGTGTGATGCTAGCGTTAAATGCTAGTGATGGCTGATGGTTGCCATGTAGACACAGCACCTAATAGTGTTTTTCCTCTGACTTAATACGTCTTCCCACTGTGAGAAACACAGCTTTAGGAGCTTTATAGTATTAAACTAAATAGAATAGGACGTATAGATGCAGTACCCTGGCAGCAGCCAAGCTCCGTCAAGGCCTGGTTTACGCTGACAAAAGGAAATTGAGGTCCCAAAGTTTAAAAAAAAAAAAAAAAAACTGCTGGAATGAAGGAGACGGAAACAGAGACGATGAGTGTGAGGTTAATGGGAATGGCAGGTGAAGGCACAAGCTTTAAGGAGTTTGTAGAGTTTTTTGTTATTGCTGTGGTGATGCTGTGTGTGTGTGTGTGTGTGTGGGCACGGTGCCCCTAACACACACACTGTGCTCAGTAGGATGGCAGCAGATGTGCAGGGTACAGTAATTGGTGCTCGAGGCCCAGTGGAGACCTGGGATGCACTCTCCAATCTCTCCTTCTATCTCTCTCTCTCTCACACGCACACACGCACACACGCACACACGCACACACACACACAGAAAGCACATACAGTATGCTTCCTTTCTCTCTTTTCACTTCCATCGATACACACACACTTGCCGACCTGCTCATACATATGGTGTGAGATCACAATATGCTTGCACACACACACACACACACTTGGACTGCAAACAGCCTGTTTAATATCAGTATATATAATATAACCTCCCCAGGATTTTCTCACACGCCCCTTAATTTCCACTCCCACCTTACCTTTAAATAGCACCCAGGCTTCATATAAGTCACTCAGCTCTGTTCTCCACCCTTTAGTCTCTTATAGACCCTTTGATTGATTGTATTTGTATTTGATGTATTTTGTTGGGCGGGGCTTAGCCTGGAGGCAAAACCACCGTTGTCTTCTTTGTTTCTGAGCTCGAGTGTCCGCTGGAGTCCTATAAAACTTTAATTTATGTCCGCTAACGTTATTCCTCCTCTTCTGGCACCCAAACACACAACAAAGCCTCCACAGTCTTTAGCTAGCAGCGTTTCCTGTTTTTGCCTCCAGCCACGTCGCTCTTGACATGGGCCATTAAGGGGTCTCTACGTTGGAGCTTCTCTACCCCACATGTGTATAAATGAGCCTTAATGATTCTGTCAGTGTTTTTTTTTTTAAACCTTTATTTAACCAGGAGATTTACATTGAGATGAATAATCTCTTTTATAAGTGTGTCCTAATGTTCCTGTAGTAGAGAATGACTCCTGAACTCTGGGAATCAGTATAATTTCTTCAACGAGCATAATTATATTTTTTGCTTATTTTTTACCTTCACCAAAGAAGGTCATTTTGACTAATTTTACGCCAAAGAAGGTTCCATTAAATTTTGGAGGGGATCCGGGGTCACGGTCTGAGTTTACCTCCGTACTGAGATTATAACCCTAACCCTATAAACAAATAAAACACGTGTTCGTTCACTTTGAAAACAAAAATAAACAAAAATTATTTATTTTTTTAAGCAAAAAATGAATTTTCCAGTAGTGCGCATGTGCGTGCATATACAATCTCAGTACAATGCGCTCTCAGTACATGACCCCGGATCAATACTCAGAATCTAGATCAGTTTAAAAAAATCGAGAATTTCTATCTCTCAACTCTCATGGTGAAAATACAAAAATAAGTATATATTGTTGTTTGTAACTGATGTAAAATATTATAAAATTTGACTCTGAGTCGATTTGGTTCCTCAGTTACCCCAACAAGTTTCATCCAGATCAGATCCAGATGTGCATCTCATTGTGATTTTCTGGGAAAACAATAATAAAATAGGGGTGTCCATTAGAACTTTAATCAGGCAGAAGAAAGAAGACCTGACCATGAAGCCGATGTCTCTTTGAACCCCATCCTGTTTCAACCTGATGTTATTCACATCTGTGCGCACATGTAGAATTGTGAGTTGCTTCATTATCAGCTGTATTTACTCGTCCCTCATTCTGCACACAACTATAAACATGGCAAGCGGCTTCATGTGCTGCTACAGATGTACGTGCGTCTTTCTCACGCTAATTGAAACACATCACCTGACCATTTATTTACCGCACAGCGTTCGAGCCCAGCACAAATTGTCTCTGGTCTTTGGAGAGAGCAGACGTGTTTTCATTCGCTCCGATAACACGACCTTGGCTACAGCTGGCTACAGCTGAACAGCCTGAAAAATTGGGCCCAAGACTGAAGTAAAATGGTGAGAAAACCGCAGGGAGGCCCTTCAGAACCCAATTCGGGTTTGGAAGAGGTCAAGGAGATGATATGCGAGGGTCTACGAAACCTATCTGCCGGGATAAAGTCGTTGGAAAAGACGCTGGAAAACTCATTGGAAAACCTACAAAGCGAAGCAAAGGTACTGAAAGAAAAGAATGAAAGAAATGCTGAAGAGATAAAATTGTTGAACGCCATGGTTGAACAGCTGGAACAAAAGGAAAGAGAGAAAGATGTCATCATCACAGGCCTAAAGATAAAACCCAGGAGTTACGCGAGTGACAAAGAAACAAAATCGATTGAACAGCAGGTCATTGACTACCTGGAGTCGAAGGACATTGTCCTGAACCCTGACAACATCAACTCCTGCCATCTCCTCCCAAAGAGAAATGATAACAGAGCTGTAAAAATAACCTTCACGAATATGAAATTCAAAGGAGAACTACTGAAGCAAGGAAGAAAGCTGAAGGGAACGAAGGTGTACATGAATGAAAACCTGACGAAAACCTGGCTTTAAGGGTGGGACTTAATGTTAAATGAGCCAATCAGGTGATCAAAAATACCAATCTAACACAGTAGCCTTAAATCACTGAAACATTAATGAAAATTAAATACATTTTTTTCTACTTTATTGTTTCTTTGCAGCCCAGTACTAAATGGACCGTTGCCAGTCTGTGGTCCGGTGTTTCGGAATAAATTCTTAAACTAGAATCATGTGCAAAACTAATGTGATGATTGCATGAGGTGTATGTTTCACAACAGTTTAGCAACAGCAAAGCTAAACGTAAGATCAGACCATGCTCTCGTGTTGTTGTTTTTTTTTTATTTACTATGAAGCTGTTTACACATCCATCAGGGTTTTTCTTTCCCATAATCCTTAGTTATTTTTCCTCTTTGCACTTCTGCTGGATCTCTGCCCTCTGCTCTGAACACATGTTGGATGGAAGCATGCTGTCTGCAGCTGAGTTGGCCAGCGTGCGTGCGTGCGTGCGTGGTTAAACTTGCTGAGACAGCCTCACTACAGTTGACTGGGTGAAGAATGGCTCTCCGCACAATGCCAAGTGTCCTAGAAAGTGGAGTCACTCCGTCCCCCTCCCTGTGTCTCTGTTACCTCACTTCTTTCACTTTTATTTACTCTGTAGTTTTACCATTCCAACAAACTTCACTGGTCGTGCCCTTTCCCTGTGTCTACAGGCAACACCATGATGATCATTGTGGAGAGCATGTCCAACGGAGCCTTAGATTCATTCCTCAGGGTGAGTTCACATCACATTTGTCTCCAATGGTTCAAATAAACCTGTTTGGACATTTATAGGTGTAAAATCCTTATAAAACCCTAATATGCACTGTCTGTGTGCATGATAGTGTTCATACAGTGGAGTGTATTCAGATTTACATCTGGTTACTGACTCTTTTTAACTATTTTTTTATGCATATTTTTAAAAAATTTTATATTCTTATCTTATTAAATTTTGCTGTGTGTGATTTTCTTCTGCTATCTTGCTTTGCTGCTGTAACTGTAAATGTATTCAATAGCGAGATGAATCTTATCTTAAAATACTACTTAAAAACACTTTGTTTGCCTGTTTATGTACTTATTCATTTATTCATAAATGTATGTATTTATCTAATTAATAAACCTATTAGGTATAGGTATTTTTTGTTAATGGATTATTATATATATATATTTCTCTATATTTTCTACTCATATAGCTTTTATTATTGTATTGTTTATTTTATCTCCTTCATTACACTATTTTTCAGGTGTTCTTTAGGGTATTTTGCGTGTCATCTTCTGTTTATCTGAACTGTAATGACAGTAAATTCCTCCGCTGCATGATCAATAAAGTCACTTTACTCTATTATTTATACTATGAATGCTATTTATATTTTTGATATGTATCCCTCTTATTTGTTGGTGGCAATAATAATCATAATAATCATAATAGGAGGAAGATAATATTTAAATAGTGTATAATGTAATTAATTTATTATAATAATAAATTAAATGTAAAAAAATTTATGTATTGTTATAATAATAATAATAATAATTATATAAAAAGTGTATAATATGCAATTAATATAAACATAATTTAGTTTATTATAAGATAATTTGTATTTAATAGTTAATAATAACAAACCTAATAAATAGATGATAATAATAATGATAACAAAAACAATATATTGTGTATTTGTAATTATTATAATATAAATTAGAATATTTTAGGATATATGTTATATAATAGTTCATTATATTCAAAACAACTTATATACAGTATATATATAATATATAATAAACATGTTCACAAACAAGTTAAAGTATTAATACTTTTTGAAAATCACTTGGTTTTCATTTTAAACCATTTTAAATTAATATTATCAAACCCAATCCAATCAATCAGACACAACTATAGTATAACAGCACAATAAAGTAAAGTGCTTCAACCAGCCGAGCCTCTCATTATCCAACATAACTGATTATCATCATCTGTTTTTTTTTCTTTCCCTACAACACAAACAAGTTGGTGTTTATTAATCCTAAATGTCCTGTTATTGTAATGGGTCCTGGGGCAGCCGTGCTAACGCTAACAAAAGCTCTCTGTAATTAACGGCAGGAATAAAGCCTTTGTGCTCCGAGCTGCTGTAAACTGTGAGTGTGTCCTGCTGCTCTCTGAAGCACGACTGTGCTTTACAACCACAGCACTTAACGGCCTGTTTGTTTCCTTCTGCAGAAACAACGCCGCGCTGTAGGAACAGGAGTTTCTTTAGCTCTCTGTATGCTCGCCGTTTGCTCCGTTTCAGTTTTCTTCCAAAAAAAAAAAAAATCCTCTTTTGCAATTCAAACACGTCTACTCTTCCTGTTCCCATCAGAAACATGAAGGCCAGCTGAGTGTGATGCAGCTGATGGATATGTTGACCGGCGTGGCTTCTGGGATGAAGTACCTCACTGAAATGGGTTTCGTGCACAAACGGCTCGCTGCACACAAGGTGAGGGAGCAGATGATGGAACAGGATGTGGTTCCCCAGACTATTACAACTACATCATATCGATGCACACAACACAATTTGTTCCAGTATTCCAACATTTCAGTTTGCACACACACAGTTGGAGAAACGATGAAACGGTCAAACTCACTCCTGCATGCTTTCTATTATTTATCTGTTAAAGTGAAAAAATGCACTTGTTTTTACTGGTGAAAATGAGCAACCGTTGCTTGGATCATTTCTAATGTCTTTGTTTCCTAAATCAGGTGCTTGTTAACGCCAACCTGGGCTGCAAAGTATCAGGCTTCAGACCTCTGCAGGACGACAAGATAGAGGCCATCTACACCACACTGGTGAGAACAAAGCTACATGTATTTATGACCACCTGCCACTGACCACTGGAGACAGGAACACAAATATCACTTTGATTTCTTTCTTTATTTTAGGGTCGTAAATGCAGACATTTAATGCATTTACATCCCACTCTAGAATCTGATTTCTAGAGTGGGAAAACAGATTATTTCCCACTCTAGATAAGAACACAAAAGTCTTCATCCCCAAGCAGTTCTCGTGTCTTTTTTATCCACTTTTTCATCATTTTCTTTCAAACATTAAGGGCTCTATTCTCCCATCTGGACTTAAGCGCTTTTTTGCGCGCCTGCAGTTACGCACCTCTCTCCTACGTGTATTCTCAGGTCAAGGTTCCTGACACGCCCCCCGCGCGTAAGTAGAGCAAAAGGGGGGCTGAAGGAAAGGAGGCGGTGATGTCATTTTTTTGAGCTGTCTAGAAATCACGGAACATGGAGTTTTCCCAACGCTTGTAAATGTCATTGAAATCCATGAAAATGATCAAGTTTACTTTTAATTTGAAATGCCTTCGTTGATAAACAATGCAACAGATTGATTTGATCAGATTATTGTAGTGACTGAGTCACAGTTAAAATCTCTCTCCTTGATCATCATCGTCGTCGTCGTCATCATCGCTGTAAAGCGTGACAGAGTTAGATGAGCTGGAGATATGAGGATGCAGAGTGTCCTGCTTTAACACAGAGGGATGTTTGCAGTGAAACAACTATTGGCTTCCATAATACACAGTTTTAAATATTAATAGTTTAAATTGACCTGAGCTGAGCCTCATTAAAATATGTGTGGGAACAATTTGTGGTCCATCCTCATATGACAGCTTGTTTCACTCTGTAGTGGATCAAACTGTGACTTTACGTTGGACATAGTATGAAAATAGTTGAATCTCTGTGACCAACGTGGACAGAAGTCTGCGTCTGTCAGAGTTTTAATTAATCGCACGAGTCTGTGTGGCTTCAAATGTCCATATTTCTAGTGCAATATAATGTTTCACCTTATTGGGGTGCTGCACTTATTCCAGGGTTAGAAGCACGTAAAGGACTTATGCACACCGGAGAATGCGCGTAAAGCCAGATTTGAATGGGAACACCCACATTTCAGGGCTGCTCCACCCACAGTGCGTAACTGGGATGAAGGCGCGCAGCGACTGACTTAAGTACAGGGGGAGAATAGAGCCCTTAATGAATAACAGATATTATATTTTTTTGAAGAATGTCATGATGATGACGTGATTTTTAGACTGGCATTCATTGTCATTCTCTGTTTTTGTGTTCTATTTATTTGAGTAGTGGCACTTTTTGTACTTTAAATAGGAAAAATAGTTCCACAAGTGCTAATATAGAGTAACATCAGCACTGGGACATTATCACTCCACTGTACAGGCCTTCTAATAACTGTAAACATTTCCTAACTTTTAGTGAGGAAATTATTTTGTCAGCGTCTGTGTAGTTCTTAGATCTGGTTTGTTCCATTCATTTCATGCCCTGAAAACAAGTTTTCTCTCAAATTAGTGCTAAGTTGCGCTGGAACACTTGTGAATAATGTTTTGCACTTTGCATTTCGGTGTTATTAATTCACCATATATCACCAAAGAGTACTAACACCATCCTAAACCAGCAGTTGCTGGAACTGCAGGACAAGGTCCAGTCGTTTAAAGACAAAATATAACGTTTGGGTCGGTGTGCACATGCTCATAATCTCAGCAGTTATTAAGGAAACAGTCTGTATTACTTACATGTGCTTCCCTGATTATTGACCCCAATATGAACCGTCATAGAAGGTTGGCATATTTTAATGAGCTTCAGATCAAAGGAGTTACCTTTTCCATGTCAGGCTCAGGTCAGTACGATCCAGTCCTCCTGGTTATTAGCAGTTCCACTCGAGGTGAAGCCGCACCACAACCAACCCTTTTGATGTGCAGATAATGGTCTTTCCTCAGGGAATATTACAGCTTTTTGTGAATTGTTCACTCTTTCAGCACGGAGGGAAGAGCGTGGTTTTGTGGAGCGCTCCTGAGGCCATCCAGTACCACCGCTTCTCCTCCGCCTCGGACGTCTGGAGCTTCGGCATTGTCATGTGGGAGGTCATGTCCTACGGGGAGAGACCCTACTGGGACATGGGCAATCAGGATGTAAGTGAGAAGAATCTTTGCCATTTATCTCTATGGTCATTTTACCTCTTTTTTCCCTCCGTCCTGTTCCACTTTTTATTAGAATAATCAGCTCTTATTCATCCTTCTTCTCTTTACCAATGAACTCTATCTATGCACAGCCAGGGAGCCTCAGTACCACTGAGAGCTTTTTTCAGGGCCCTAAGTCCTTCTTTTTAAGTCGACTTCAGCTCCATGACCAATCCTGTTTTCTCCTAAGGACACATTGACCCCCTTCCAGTGCCCACCGCCTGTTTCCTGACTCCCATTCGGCTTTTCAAACCATAAAAAATCCTTTTCGGAAGAAGTCAGTTCCATTTAGGAAATGTAACGCCTCTGCGTTCGAGGGGAGAAATTGTGCGGCTGATGGGACCCAGCCGCTCTTCACCAGCAACCTGTTATTTCTTCCTCAGTGTGGGTGATGCTCCGTTCAGCTGCGGTGACTCCAATCTCTTTGTCCTTCAGATACTGCATTTAGAGTGCTGTTAAACACATGAGAAGGTCACTTAAAATACAATAGGGGAAAAAATATTTGGGTAACATTTTTTACGTGAAGTTTTATAGATCATGACGTGACGCCTGTCATTAGCATGAATAAGCTGACGTGAAGGCGGTCATTAGGTGTCGTTTGTTACCCTAATCCTATATATCCCTCCCACTAACCCCAAAATGTCAACATAGCTCCAAATGTGTCAAAATTTAGCGAACGACACTTATCGACAGATAAACATCGCTTCTGCTCATTTTTGGTTTTTTTGTGTGTGTAATTAAAATTTTTATTGAGAACAGATGGAACAATTATAATATGACATTACATCAGTCCCAAGTTTTTAAATATGTATACAGTATCAACAAAACAACATATATGCATACCTAATTGTATAATAACAAAGTAAAAGAACAAACAAGAAATAAACAACATTGTTTCAATTTTTCAGTAGAATAAAGACACGTCAGTCAGTCACATCTTATAATTCATTACGGTGCTGAAATAAACCTCCTCCATAGTTTCCTAATCTAATAGCATATGTCAGTTTTTTCATTATATATATATATATATTGAACAATACAGATCCAGTCATCAATAGTGGGAAAAACATGGCATAACATAACTGGCACTAAAATATTGCAGTACATATAAGTCAAGTCAATCTTATTTACTGTCGCACATTTCATGTAAAGGTGCAAAGTGCTTTACACAAAACAAAGAACAAGCATCACAGTAGAGCGAGCACACCATAAAAATTACATTTAGAAATGAGGAAAAACTAAGATTTAAAACAAAATCAATCAATAAAATAGGATAATATCGAATTAAATAGTGTGACTGTTTAATTAAAAACAGTGTTGAATAGAAATGTCTTTAACCTTGATTTGAAAGAGCTGAGAATTTGAGCAGACCTGCAGTTTTTTGTGAGTTTGCTCAACAGATGAGGAGCATAGAAACTGAGATACGCTGCTTAGTTTTTGTTCTGGAAACTAAAAGCAGGTCTGTCCTAGACGACCTGAGACCTCTGGATGGAGCATAAGGTCTATGAGATATATGTTGGTTAACCTTTGACGACTTATGCACACATGATAAAAGATAACAAATTTTAAAATTTTAAAAAAAGGAGTAGGGGGAGAAGGTGGAGCCCTGTGGAACGCCACATGACTTAGAATCAGACCGTTTCCTCTGCCACATTGGACCTAAACTGTTGTAGTACACTACCTTGAAGGTGTGTGTATGCTTGCAGGATGCTAGCATGTCACGTGCCCCTATGACTGAGATGAGAATTACACAGGACCTACTTACACATACAACCAGACTAGAGTTAGTGAGGACTATTGAGGCACATTTCCATCGGTAGTACATGCACCGCACGGCTCCACTTATCAGGCCGACCGTATCACAGAGCTGCCCCCCTGGCTTCAGCTTCTTAGCACAACATACGCTAACCCCTGCCTAAAAAAACAGCAACAGATTAAGTGGAAGGGCTGTTCTAGTTGCTTCTTACTTTGTGGTTTTATTGCACAACGAGAAGAAGACAAAGTTTCAAAGGAGGCTCTAAGCAGTGTGAGTCAGCCACACTCTCAGAGGATTCATTTGCCATCACATGATGGGCCAATCAGGGCTCTCTGGCAAATACCGTCACATTTTAGCCTCACTTGGCCAAGGCTGAACCGCTTGGCAAGCAGGTGCTGAACAGCATCCAGTAGCAGCGCCGATAGGCCAATGGAAATGTGTCAATAATAATAATAATGTAGTCCAAGTATTGTAAAGGGGTAAAAATGCTACAAATTATACGTCTTTCTTCTTTGTCCTTCAAATGCGTGAGTCTCGCTTGCTCTGCTTTGCTGCTTTTCCTCTTTTGTAACGGGAATATTTCCTCTTATCCATGTTCATTATATAAAACTTTACATGGGAGAGGGCAGAGATCAAGTCAGTTGAAAGCCAGGGACATTAATCTGCTTTAAATTGATACATTATATCTTCAGCAGATTGTTGGCCAGCCTGTCTACCTGTGATCACCCGCGACCTTTACTCACCACCTTTGATTAAATGGAAAATGTCAGACCCTGAAAAGCATTTTATGAATGCTCTTTAGTGAGGCCTGGGAAAGGGTTGGGTTAGAACTAATGCTGCTGATTGTTGTGATTACCACCAGAGATCACAGGAGGAGGATGTATGACACAGGTACCCAAATGTCCTGGATGGAATGTTTGTGATGGAGCAGGAAAAACTCAGTAATAAGTCATTTTCCCCCATTTTACAGCTATTCTCTGACAAAACCGGCTTTATTTAAACACTGGAGTGATTTATATCTCTGTATTCTTACAAAATGGCATACATTTATGAATACACACTACCAGAAGAGGCCAGGGGATGGTATATGACTAAGTTAACAGTGCTAGGGTTATCTGACTGCCCATACAAAGTCCTATTCATCAAAATATTTATGCAAACTTTGCCTGATAAAGCCCAATAAAATCCTTAGACGCCATTAATCACAGTGTACTTTACAATGGATATAAATACAACATGTTGCCATCTAGAATGATAACTAAAGCTACTGAGATGCCCCTTAAATCGTCACTACTTACCCGGACGTCCGACTTCCCAAATTGAGAGTGTCAAGCTTCGTGTGTTTAAGGATACTCCAGTTTCATAAATTTAATAGTGAAAATGCAGATGTATTGTTTTTTGAGAGAGTTGATGAGTAAAAGTATTCCCTGAGTGAGTTGTATGGAAAATGTATAGAGCAGTAAACTTCGATTTCCTGCTTCTCTCTCTCTCTCTGTGTGTAGGTGATAAAAGCCATTGAAGATGGTTTCAGACTTCCCGCTCCAGTGAACTGCCCCCAACATCTCCATCAGCTGATGCTGGACTGTTGGCAGAAAGAGAGGACGGAGCGGCCCAGCTTCAGTCAGATCCACTCCGCCCTCAGCAAGAGCGTCCGCTCCCCCGATGGCATCGGCTCCTCCACGCTGGCGCGCAGGTACATATGATGCTGTGATTATCTGCTTACGTTTCTAAAGCCATGGCTTCATTTTCTCTGTGTTCAGAACTCTTCAGAGTTCCTCCATTACCCTGTCAGAGAGGCCTCTGCTGTCCTTCCCGTCCTTTAACTCTGTGGGTGAGTGGCTGGATGCGGTGGACATGGGCCGATACAAGGACAACTTCACTGCAGCCGGCTACTGCTACCTGGAATCAGCGGCGCGAATGACTGTACAGTGAGTAGCTTTTCCTATTAACTGCACAAATAACACCAGAACCTACTTTAAAAGGAATGAGCCTTAAAAAGTAATAAAAGGCATTCAATTCATTCATCTAAAATCAAGGCCTTAATTGGCATTAAAATGTTTAAAATAAGCCTTTAAAAATGTATTTGCTTTTGTTTGAATTTTAATTTTCGATTATAGCCAATACCGATTTATTTACATCGACCATTTTAAGTTACATCATATAAATATATCTCCATGTAATTAACATGTTATGCCTATTTTTAATGTGATGCCCACTGGATGTATCGCTCAACAAACATCATCTGTGCAAATAAGAAAATGTACTGTAATCAACTTCGTTAATAGAAAAAGTGCCAAATTTATTATTTAAATGTCATCTCAAACAAAAGCACATATTGTTTTTTTTTTTTTTTTAATGCCGGTGAAAAAAACGAATAAGCTACTGATGTCAACCGATAATACAATTCCCGCAAGATTTTTTTTGTCTTCTTTTTTTGATAGTATGTTTAGGTTGAATTTATTCCTACAACTGTTACTTAGGAAATCCACTTTGATCTCCTGACATGTTTCGACTGACAACTGCCAGCCTTTGTCAAAGGCGTCTGCTGATCGCTTTGATGTTTCCTTTGAAGTTTCCTTTACTTTCGCTTAGTAATTTTACCAATATTCTTTTTGTCTTCTTTTTTTGAAAGTATGTTGAGGTTTCATTTGTTCAGACAACAAAAAGGAGACAAAAAGAATCACGTAGTTATTCTATTACTACGCAGAAGTCAAGGAAACTTCAAAGAGAACATCAAAGCGATCAGCAGACACTTCTGGTAAAGGCTGGCAGTTCGCAGTCGAAACATGTCAGGAGATCAAAATGGATTTTCTCAGTAGCAGTTGTCTGAAGAAATGGAACCTTAACATATGATATTACATTTTATAGCAATATATCGGCCAATACTGTCGAGTATCTTTTTTTTTTTTATTCATCCAATTCCTCTACCGGTGACTTCACGGAATCGTGATAGCGGAACTAACAAATAAGTGATGTTAATGCAACTAACGGTAACTCTCAGAGCAGATGCTAACTAGCTAGCTTGTGCTCGCCACACAAGCTGAGGAAATACTGGCACTGCAATGACAAGGTTTACCACCAAATTAAACACGCTAAAGGCTCAAACATACTTGGGCGGACATCCGTGATTCATTAAGTGCAAAGTGGTCGACCTGCATTTCACCACCTGGTGAAAAAGAGCAGGAGAGATGAAGATGAGCGTAGAGGGGAGACTGGCGGACGAGCTATGAAAGTACCGACACATGTAAAACACGTCTTACAGGATTTTACTATTCAGTGGTGCACTCGAGTATGAAAGCTTTGAGGAGTGCGGACAGTCCGCGCTGAGTCCGCTCCACGTACAGTACGTTCAGTTCGAGTAGGTTTGAGTTTTACGGAAACAGTGTGAAGAAAAGAAACCAGCCACACTTTATGCAAACATGTTGTTTTATGACGCTCGACTGCGAAAGAAAATACTCTATAATATATATTTAGTTTTATTGAGAAGTTGGTTGTCAATTTCATTTTTACTTTGCGTTTTAAAATATTCTAAGAAGTCTTACATTAGAGCTGTTGTAACCCTGCCTGCCCTTTAATCTGTATTGAGTACACGCTTGTTTAGTAACTTTAAATGTAAACAACTCGCGTAAAAGTTTTCCACGTGCAACTCTAAAAGTTCTCCTAAATATCCATGTCTCTGTAGGAGCTTATTTGTACTTCACTGTAAGTGAAATCCGTCATTATTGTAACTCTGTCCACAGAGACGTGCTGAGTCTGGGCATCACTTCCCTGGAGCACCAGAAGCTCATCCTGGCAGCCATCCAGACCCTGAGAGCCCAGGTCATCCAAATGCACGGGCGCGGCGTGCAGGTCTAAACCTTCGGACACACTCGACCTCACACTGGAGGTGCTGCAGACCACCTTGTGTGTGTGCGAGTGTGTGCGAGTGTGTGTGTACGCACAGACGGACGACCCAGCGGAGGAGACGTAAGAAAGATGTGGGAATCTTTCAGCTATAGCTGCTCTTCTCTTTTTACTCCTCCTCCTCCCTTACTTCCTTCCTTCCTTCCTTCTGCAACGAGCAGAATCTTTCGTGGTGAGGGGGATCGCACAGGAGTGATGTCATGTGACAATTGTGACCTCGATTGATACGTAGACAATTGTGTCAATCCCATTTTACTGCTTGTCCAAGAGCAGGAACAGGCTCTGTGAGGCTGAGCAACAGCAGGAATCTCCCTTTATGGCACTGGAAACACAGTGGAACTCATGTCCCAGCCTTGGATCCAAACTCACGTTGAAGACAAATGTGCGACGGTCACCCCCGGTTGGAATGTATCTTCTGGAGGAGCAGGAAAATGCCTCAAAGACCTTCCCGTGCAGTGCTATTAAAACTGTATCTGAGCTCTACTGTACTTTCAGGACCTTTTTGTGGTCCCTTGATGGAAGGACACGAGCGTTTCTCATTTTGTCGTTCTGCGCCTCATCATCACCCTTTCTTTCTCTTTATTTCTTCCTCCCGCCATCACTATCATTGTCACATCTCAAGCCGTCTGTGGAAGAAAGCCTGATTAAAAGGTATTTATGCACCTTTATTTATGTTTACAATGCATTTATTTAAATTCCCATGCATTTCCTGTCTTATCCCTGTTGATTTATTGTAGTTTATAACCGAGCCGTCTTGCACACAGGTAGCCCAATTATCGCTGGAGCTTTTTTGTACTGTTGACACACAGTATCTGTGTACTTCTGGGTTCATTATCACTGGATGTGCTGCGTATAGTATGAAGTGTGTGTGTGCATGTGTGTGGATACAGAATGTTGTTTTTTTTTTTTTACTTGCTACAGTTTGTTAGGTTTACTCATAGTTAACAGTTGATTTGTAGCTGCACTTTTCCTCTCAATCTACGCTACGCGCTAACGTGTGCTAACTGTCAGCGCGAGAAGCTCACAGGACGACGTCTACAGGGCATTATGGGATTATTGTGATCTCACAATATAAGATAGTGTCAGTATTGGACTGAGGAGTATGTTTTTCATTGTTTGTCTTTCAAATGAACTCCTAAATGTTCTCATGTGATCACATGACGTGAAGAAACCCTCGTTATTCTCCCTCCGTCACACAAACGGCGACCAACGGAGCGATTTCCTCTTCCTGTTGCTGTGACCCCTTCTGTTTAATGTTTAATACTGTAAATATGTATTTGAAAATGCTAAATCTATTTTTATAATTTGTTTGAGAAACATTGTGTTGAATATAATATCTGCTCACTGTGTAAGGGTTGGATTTGTTTTTCATTTAGGGCCATAGCAAAAAAAAAAAAACTAGTGTTTTTGAATATGAAAAGGACAAAAAAATATATCATTCTTTTGTTAGTTTTTGATGACTTTTACCCATTAGAGAAGACGTTCTAATGGCTGTTGCAATATTGAAATGTGTTATTAAAAAAAAATTCAAGACACTTTTTGTCTCCTGGTTTTCTATGATAACTGTTGTCACTTTAAAACGTCCATATCAGGGAATCGGCCTCATTCTCGGGGCTGCAACTTTCTAATTATGGGTGGAAAATTCTGCAGGAAAAACCAACATGACACAAGTAACAAAATGTGTTGATTTGATCAGACAGCTTAAGCAAAAAAACTTCTGTTTTCAGACTTTGACAATAAAACCTTTCACAATAAAAGCTCTTGGTAAATTGTGTTTCCAGAGATGGTTTAAATAGTCAAAAGATCACATTAATTTTTATTAAAGACATCATTTTCATTTATTTGTTACTGGCTGATTGTTAAAGTTTCATACTGCAAGTTTTGACCATATTCACATCCACAGAATCAAAGGAAAAAGAGTTTGAGTTCAAAATTCGTACTTAATTCCATTTAATATATTTTGCCTCCTTTGAGCGACCTAATACATTTTATTGAGCTTTATAGATGACATCCTGGTATTTGCATTCACATCTCGTGTGTGACGATGATTAAAATATAGTTATTTAACCTTATCATTGGCTTTTCCAATTATGATCATATCAGTTAAAAAAAATTGAACTTTTTATTTGGAATGATCACATATTAATATTGTATCTATTGATTTTATTATTTTACACAAGTGTTCAATTCAACTTTATTTATAAAAGGCAAATTACAACAATAGTCATCTCAAAGTGCTTATTAAAATATAAAATTCTTAAGAAAAAACCCAACAAATCCACATGAACATGCATATTTTTTTGTAAAACCGTTCGGTTGTCCACTACAACAGTTTAGAACAAAGACCTTTTTATAAATTGGAAGTTGTGATTTAATTTATTTAGCTTCACACAGGCAGGAAATCACAAAAAAAAAAATAAAATGAAAGATACTTTTTTCCACCTTTGGTTCTCAAGAGGCTACAGTGACTGTAATGGCATACACCCTCAGGGAGAACATGCAAACATACTGAGTAACAAACATGTTTTTTTGCATGGTGAGAGGATATAAAACCCACGCAATTCAATTCAACTTTATTTGTATAACGCAATTTGCAACAATCATCTCAATGCGTTGATCAAAATATAAAATTCATAATAAGAAAGAGAAAACCCAACAAGATCCACATAAACAAGCATTTAGCGACAGTGGGAAGAAACAACTCCCTTTAAACAGGACGAAATCTCCGTTAGAACCAGGTTCAGAGGTGGCAGCCATCTGCGTTGACTGGTTGGGGTTAGTGGACAGAAGGACCAACAGAACAGGATAGAGAGATAGAACATCAGAGTGTCTCAGACTAGTTGAGACGTGAACCACAGATCAGGAAATGACATCATCAGCTTCACGACACCTGAAACAGAGCAGAGAGAGAAGGACGAGGAGAAGACACTGACTGTAGAAAAACATGATACATTATCATCAAGTCAGCCTGCCTTGGCCTTGGGCCTCACTCCCAGTGGCCTCGTCAACACTTATTATAAAGGTGACAAATCTCTTCACGTTTATTGGTAAACTAACAGCGACTCCAAGGTTTGTAAATGTGACCGTTTACAGACGAGCCCATGTCCGCTCTAGCAGAGCACAAGCACAGAACATGCAAACTCTACACAGAAACTCTTGTGGCAAACGCCTCAACATAACCCAGCTTTAGCGTACAGGCTTTATCGAGTTTGTGTCAAAAAATGAAAACTTTGCTGTTAATTAAAGCATTAAAATGAGATTTTACTGCAAACAAATTAATACCAAATATTGAACATCTTATTGATCTCTTTCTCTTACACACACACACACACACACACACACAGGTTATCTCTCTTTCTGGTTCATGGCTTTACGCCCACGCTTAGAACGTTAAAACAAGCACTGAGGGTTTGGGAAATGGTTTTAAATTCAAATGCACAGTGCGTGGGATTGTTGCTGTGGGTGTGTGGATGAGAGTGCTGCCAGGTCCACTGACAGGGGTCACTGTGTGTGCACGCGCGTGTGTGTGTCCGCACTTCATTATCTCACAGATTACATTAAAACCCTGTTGTTTTACATCGTTTCTGAGAGTTGTTGTTTTTCTTTTTAAATCCAGGACAATCAGAAGGAGCGATTTAATGAGTTTCATCATGTGTGAGACAACACTCGCTCAGACTCTCTAAACCTCCCACGCAACCAAACACCACAGCTCTCAGAAGCTGCTTATGTGTCTAATAGCTTCTCAACTCTTGGAAGAACAAGCAAAGACTCAATGGTTATTTATCAGACCTACGCCTAGATTTTCAGCTTGGTTCACATTCAGTCATAAATATTTATAACATTAATTCATGTACCTTAGAATCTCTTTTTCAAGACTTGAAATGAACAAAAGTATTTGGATATTTAACATGACGATGTACTAAAATGTGATTGTATCTGATCCGAAGGCCAAGTTATCAACACTCATGTCACAATTTAAAATAATGACCGATCTAAACAATAATATTTTGGTTTTGTTAGAATATTTTGGTTGTTTTTTTTTTTTGCATTTTTTTAATGTCATTTTGTGGGTGTTTCTGTTGTTTTGTGTATTTTTTTTTTTGTCTATTTTTGTGACTTCAGAAACACACAAAATGACAAACGTGACTCCAGATTTCTTTATCCATAAAATAGTTCATGAACATGTACTGTACCTCCCAATTTCTGTTCATTTTGTTGACTTAACATTTTCTACATAGTTTTCGTCAACTACATTTTTCTATAATATTCACATTTGATGAAATCCAATCAGAACTTTGTTTCTGTTTTAGAAGTTATCGAATCTAAAACTACTGTTGTGAGGAAGGCGGGACTCGTCGCTAAATACCCAATAAGAAGTAAGATGATTGTGGTTTTTAAGTATTGATCACATCAAATGCAAACATTAATACCATCCCATATCGGGTTAAAAAAAATGGTAATTGAACAGATTTAGTTGATTAAAATCTTAATGTCATTTAGTTGATTAAAACTACTACACTGAATTGAAATAGTCCTGATAAATACATTTTGACTGAAACCAAGTTGCATTTCAAATTAAATCAAAATCTGCTGTTAAAATTAACACTGGTGTTAATAAATATTATTATTTTATCTGACATTTTTTTAAGAGGAACTAAACCCCCAAACCACTTTTTTTAATGAATACACATGTATTTGAGTATTAAGTAGCGCTGTTTATTAATCATCGTCCAATTTTCAATATTTTAGTCAAAGTATTTAAATTTGGTGTATTTTGTTGTAAAATGTCAGTGACTTTCCTCTCTGGGTTGAAATACAGCTATTACAATTACATTTTTGCTATTGGCTGACATTTTGGGACCATCTTGTGTCACAAACACTGTTAGCCCCGCCCCTTTTATAAAAACAAGCACCTGTGGGCTCTACAATCTGTGGTGAGTAGGTTTAATTAAGAGAATAATGAATTGAGAGCTATAGTGAGTAATGAGTAGCTAGTTAGCATAGCATAGATTGTTCCTTGGAGATTTTATAGTATAAACTGGGCGTGTCTTAACTGTTTCTGGAGCTACGTCCATAATCAAGGCATTTTTTGAATTTTGCCCCATAGGGGAAGGTCAGCAAAAACCTGGGGGTTATACAAGATGGGTACATTTGATTACCTTAAAGGCACACTGTGTAACTTTAGGCCGCTCGGGGCGCTAGACCGGTAACTTGCACGCAAGCGCCCCTAGTGGCCACAAGCACTGCAGCACTGTCGCAAAACTCAACAAACCCCCAGCGAAGGAGGTCAACAAAGGCAGCGAGGCCAGGGAATGTGGGGGAGCGCCACCGACGCGGTAAGGCGGGCCGAGCACCGGGTCTCTGGCGGCGGGGAGAAGAGTGCAGCGGTGGCGGCTGCTCCTCCAGATCATACTCCAGCCCATAGAGTGTAGCCACGACGCGAGCCCAGCCCTTAGAGCCAATCCTTATCCCGAAGTTATGGATCCGACTTCCCTTACTAAAGAATCCACGTTTAACTGAACTCTGACGGCGATTAGTGCACCATTAACCCAACACGAAACTACCTAATGTGCTCTTTTGGCTGTAAACAGAGGCTAACTTGTTTCAGCTGCCCACAGCAATAGCGCCGGGTCGGGAAATGCCTGTACGTTGTGACGTCACGTGGGAACTAGATATATCCAAGCCTGTGGTCACCTGACTGCTGTAAAGTGAAACGTTCTCAAGACATTCACCACATCACATGACCTGGTGAAAGATGGTCCGTCTCTCCAAACTTGCATAGTCAGTATTTGAAGAGTATCTGAAGAGTATTGATACTGTCAAGCACTGTATATTGGCCTGAGGAATCATGTAAAATAACTCATATGGGTCAATTCTTTAGGTCACAAAGTCTGCGGTGTGCCTTTAAGATGTCGTTGAGAACTTGAAGTAATGTTTGATATCGTATTTTATTTTGATGCATAAGATCCACCTTGAAGACAAACCTTTATTGTATTTAAAATGGCCTTTTTAGAGTGAATTCAGCCATTTCTGGTTGAGGGTTTAAAATAACGCCGTTCTGGCTCTGATCCAGTGTAAAGTATAAAACTCTAATAGCCTCCAGACTTGGCTCCCATCTTTTCTGGGTCATCCTCACATCCACACTTGATCAAATGAAGCAGAAAGTCGGCAAAAAAATCGATAAGCCTAACATTGTAGTAGGAATACAGTGTCTGTAATACAGAGACGCACTTCCACGTGTGTTTTATTGTGTCGTCTCTCAGTTTAAGGACGAGTGCAGTCGTGTGATGAAGTTTGATCTGAGTTTTGTCAGATTTTGGATGTTTATTTGTGTAAATGGGACAAACCCACAGACTGATGCTAATCATCGGCTCCACAACAACACAAAGCCTTTGAAGTAATGCGTGACTGATTTGAAATCCACTTCATTTGAGGGTAAAACTTTTCTTGATTAGCTAATTATTCTAATGCCCTCAAATGTTAATCATGGAAACCTGACGCTATTAGTGAACGTTTAATCTGGGGAAATCATAAATTAATTAATTAGTTATTTTTGGTATTGAGCAGAACATGAAAAGGCAGATTTTTTGCTAAATGAAACTATACAATTTAAATGAGTGCTTTCACAAATACTTCTTTATTATGTCCAACCTAACATAAAATTTAACATTTTAAAGAAAAATCTTGCAAACTTTTGAGCCAGGATTGGGCGAATGACTCTAGATAGATAGGAGGACTGTTGGTTCAGCAGCGTGTAGCAACTTTTATGGCCATATTTAGCATCTTTTCAGTGACTTTAACACATTTAGTGACTTTTTCTGTTGTTAATGACGAGTTTCACGCCTCATCGAGCAGCTAATGTAAGCTTGTAAGCTAGGCTAACTGTACAATGTGGCTCTGTAAAGTATACGGCCCTCCTTGTACACTGATAGGGTTTGTATCCAAGAGAATTAGCGATTCTCCTGTATTTAAAATAGCATACTAACGTACTACACACTTAATGAGTACATACTGTCAACTAAATACGATTGATTAGTACATTGAGGTTAAATATCTTTGTTGATTCTCCACCTTTGAAAGTTCTGAAATAATTTGAAGTGAGAAAGTGACTAAGTAGAATATCAATATGTGCTCATTTGATCCATAAAACCTGCAGAAACACATTTCATACCGACATTTTCGGAGACCCTCCATTGTGCAACACAAAAGTGCTAAAAAATATAATTAATGGAAGACAATAAGAGATGCTTTTATTTTGAAAAGGGGATGTTTGATTTTTAGCTTGAAGCCGGTCCCAGGACGATTTTATGTTACGCTCGCAATGCATCATGGGGTGGTTGAGTATGACTAGTGTGTCCACCGTGCATACCAAAAATGTCCCGAAATAGTATACATTAGGGGTGTCCCGATCCGATATCAACCTGAAAATCGGATTAAAATTTCCAATTTTTTTATATATTTTATTCAATTGTAGAATACTGTAGATATTATGTTGAAGGTTAAAATGTATGGAACGTATTGGTTAATAATAAATGGGTCAGTTTTTCTCATACCTACTGTTGCTAACTATTGTTTTCTGTTTGAGTGACATCACTTGATCAAAGCCTTTTTTAACATTCCACACTACAAAACAAGTTATAATTTTTGTATTATTATATAGAAAAAAAAAGAAGTAATAAAAATATGTATGATTCATGCTGATATCGGATCAATATCGGTATTGGCCGATACGCAAGGCTGCAATATCGGTATCATATCGGAAATGAAAAAGTTGTATCGGGACATCCCTAGTGTACATTTGGGTATTTCTCGCATACTCAATCTTTCCATACTATCTAATGTGAATGCACTGCATACTCATTTTGAAGTCCGACTTAGTACGAGTAGTATGTTAGTACGTTGGTATGTTAGCATGTGATTTCAAACACAGCCTTTTACTGCTTAATTTTCCTCTAGTTACTTGTCTGTCACATTTCCAGCTTGTGTACGCACGCGCGTGCGCACACACACACACACTTTACTCATGGGAAACACACACTCTTACCTTTGCTTGCAGGTCCCCATCCATCCATCATCCATCCTTCCTTCTGTTTGTTTACTTCAGTCGTTCCATAATGCAGGGATTAATTTCTTAAAGCCGATTTGAGCTTGGGCGAGGAGCGCAGAGCACAACTTTGGTGCAGGGGGAAGTTTCTCCTTCACAGTAGCTTAGAGGTGGACCGCTCACCCCTTTACTCCGCTGGCTTTAATCTTCACACCGAGCCGAGGGAGCGAGGGATGAAGGAGGACGGGAAGGGAGAAGGTTCTCCACACACCACTGAGACAGGAGGAACCGCTTTCAATCCTTTCATTCCTCTGCCTGAGCTTTCTCTCACCTCTTAGAGATGATAAATAAACACAGCTACTGCACCTTGGCGTAGTGCGGAGGCCTTCTGCCTCAACAGCTGGGTTCAACGCTAGGGCGGGAAACCTTGTGTGGAGTTTGCATGTTCTCTGGCCCTGTACAGGAACATTGGTTACAGAAGATCTGTACAGAAGCCGTCTTTCAATTGAGTTGGGAACGGACTAGAACAAAAATAGTGTCAGGCACAGGGCTCTTGTTAACCCAAAGTTTAGTCAGTAGCACAATGGAGGGTCTTCAAAAAATCTCTGAAATGTTGACATGAAATCTGTTTCTGCAAGTTTTATGGATCAAATGAGCACATGATGATATTCTACTTGGTCACTTTCTTCCTTAAAATGATTTCAGAACTTTCAAAAGTGGAGAATATTTAGCCTCAGTGTGCTTCAGGCTTTCACCATCCTAATTATTTTAATCATACTAATAGTATACAGTAGACAGTATATACTCATTGAGTATGTAGTGTATAGTAGGGTTGGACGATATGGACCAAAACTCATTACTCAATATTTTTTTCTCAAAATGGCGACATACAATATTAATCTTCATATTTTTAACTTAAAGTCTGACCAGGAAGACAACTCTTGGTCAAAATGCCACACAGACACATTTATTTACAAACGGCTGCACAATATGTGACACTTTTGGCTTTTTCTCCTCTAAGGGACAGCACGTGTGAGTGAGTTCTGTAGTGTGGCTTGTTTAGGGGAAGTTTTGGATTTAGGCACATTTAGAAATCCAGCTGCTTTTCATGCTATTCTGAGAAGTAACGAAAACAAACTCCTAAAATGACTATTTTAATACAAAATAAGCTATAAAATATATATATATATATATCAGAAATATGGAAAACATGTAAAAGAAGACACTGACTGTATAATATTAAATACTTGTATGATGTTATTTGTACTGCGTGATTGTATGAATAAAAACAAGTAAAAAAAACAAAAAAAAAAAAACATCTCCATTTATAAAATAGAAAACTCAATATATCTTGGAATATTGATAAATTGCCCAGCCCTAGTGTATAGTACCTTTGTATGTGATTTCAAACACAACCAAAGCCTATAGGACCTTCACACACAGGCCTTTGTGCAGCTAATGTTAAAGCATCCTCATTTTCTCCCAAATGTCCATCTGATTACTAGCTTTGTCTTTTCCTTTCCACGCTCCATTCATTCACTTTGTCCCTGTGGCAAAGAGTCATTGTCTGTAAATCCTCCCCCTCTACTTCCCCTCCTCCTGTTCCCACCGTCTCTCTCCACTGAGGTGTCAGATAAGACTCGGGGTTCTGAACTTCCCACTGAGCCCAGATTAAACTCGCAGTGACCGAACCCAAAGCTTTGCTCACTTTTTGTGCTTGGCTGCTTGACTTGAGGCTGAGGAAGCGTTCTATGCCTCCCTGTGCTGCAGCCTGGGTTGGGGTCAATTACATTTTTCAGTTACAATTACCCATGTTCAATTACAATTTAATAACGATTACAGTGACCAGCATTTTCTTTTTTACAATTAAGTTACAATTATTTATCATCCTCAGAAAGTCAATTACTGTTGCGTTTTCAATTACTGAAGTTCAATTACAACTAGAATATTTGCATTTCCTGAAGAAAATGCAAGTGAGGATGCAAGCGCATGCCTGTGTCTTAGCATTAGTTTTGTGTTAGCATTAGGCTAGCATTAGCCTAGCAATAGCATTAACATAGAATCAACAATAGCCTAGGAATAGCATTAGCGTTAACCTAACATTAGCATTAGATATTAGTCAATTACATTACATTCTCAATTACAGAGGTTCAATTACAACTGGATTATTTGCATTTCCTGAAAAAAATGCAAGTAAGAATGCAGGTGCATGCCTGCGTCTCACTGCATTAGCCTTATGTTAGCATTAGCCAAGTATTAACCTAGTATTAGCCTTGCAATAGCATCAACAATAGCCTAGCAACAGCATTAGCCTAGCATTAGAATTAGATATTAGTCAATTACTATTACATTCTCAATTGCTAAAGTTAAATTACAATTGCTGAGCCTTTAATAAATAACCTAATAAAAGTTAACCTTCCTCTTATGTTAGCTTTCTGTTAGCATTTGTTATGATAACAGGTCCTAAACCAGCTGTAGAATACACTAAACAAATATCTATTATCTAATTTCTATTGATTACCTTGTTAGGCTTCTTAATCAATGAAAATGTAGGTTTTAATATTTTTGTTGGGGGCATGTGAGCCATCTTTGTGTCCATATACCCCTTGATTTGTATGTTTTTTAACTGGTAAAATGTTGGAAAGCTTGATATGAAACATATTTTAATAGTTAACGACATATGTGTAGAACTGTACATAGAACTGTAACATGGTTCCTCAGTTTTTGCGTTAAATTAATGACAGCAACAGATTCTTAACATTACAATTATGATTACACCATAATTGAAATTAACTTATCAATAACACAATTTCAATTCTAATTGACCCCAACCCTGGCTGCATCCGCTGTCCATCATTCCTTACTCGACTTTTCTAAAACACTCGTTCACATCTGTGAGTGAAACATCTTCGTCATCCAGGGCGTTTAGTAGAATTAGTGGAATTGACACAGATTTGCTTGGCATGTATTGAATGTGAAGATCTTCCTCCATACATAACCATCCAGTGCATCTTTGTGTTTAATCCCCTTATGTAAGGCTTTATTCCCATGCTCTCATTTTACTGTTACGCAGATGGATTTACGTTTGTAGTAATTTTAAGAAGGAGAACAAATGAGATTTAGTTTTTTTTTTTTTCCAATGAAGACATAAACTGTCAATGACCAACAGGTGCTGAAGGGCAAAGAGCTTCTGCTGCAGTCCCATACTGCCCCTTAGAGGTAGAGGTGAGTACTGCAACAAGCTTTACAGTTAACCTGTCATTCTAAACTCACACTTTCACTTTCTAACCAAGTGATCTGTTCCTGGAGGGCTGCGATTCTGCATGTTTCAGATGCTCCCACATGGCTGAAAAAGTTCTGGATTTAGGCCACTAGAACCATGATTTTTGTCGTGTCACAGGATTGATTACGACACGTGTCTATGACTACTGACGTCTAAGTGTCTAAAATGGTTCTGTGTAAATAAGGAAAATGCGTTTGGTTAATTAATTCAAGACATTTTAAAACAAATATTTCTTTCTCCTGCACATTGAAAAATGAAAACATGAATGAAAAGGAGCAGTAGGAGCATCTGCCTAAACAATAAGATACTTTTTCATGCATCGCAACCCAAATATGGTTGTTCTCCAAAAGGCAGACCAGCAAATAACACACTAAATTGTAAAATTAAACATTAAGCTTGACATTACTAATGTAAACTATTTTGTGAAAGCGCTATTTAGGTTTGTTCTTCATTTAGCATCAACATGAAAAATTGTGTCGTGTCATTCAAGCATCCTGTGAAAATGTTATAATGTGCTTTAGTTCTTCATTGACAGAAAACAAAGATTTTAATCAAGCTCATCTTTTATTTGCTTTACTTTGTGTATAAACGTGTGCGTGTGTGTGCGTGTGTGTGTGTTCTGTCCATCACTCCTTCCAGCTGAGCCCCAGTGTCTGTGCTATGAAAGCAAAGATGTGTGATTCCTCCAGTATAGCCTTGGTGGTGGGCTTCCCTGCTCCGTGCCCACTGCGGGTGTCCACTCTGACCATCAGAGGCTGAGACTGGGCCGCGCTGCCTCCCACCCCGTGCTGCAGGGTGGCGCAGTACTTCAGGGTGTGCAGGGGCACCACCCGGTCATCGTGGTCCGCTGTGAGGAGCAGGACGGCGGGAAAGGGGGGGCCATTGTACGGGGCGGAGGAAGGTTGTGGAGAGGAGAATATCTGCAGAGAGACAGACAACATACGTAAGTGATGCACTACAGGCTGCTTTATACACCATCAAATTATTTATGTCTGAATATCAACTACAGAAAATAATCATGTGTGAAACTAAAGCAGTGGTACCCAACCTTTTTGGGGCCGTGACCCCATTTTGATATCACAAATTTCTGGTGACCCCAGAGACTTTTTTTCTCTCTCTAAACTTAGTTTTTGATCATGTTTAGTTTATTATGTGTTACAAATATAGAGTAGCCAGGATTAGTGACCACCTCAGATATGTTTACACTGCATTCTATTCTAACTACATTTGATATTTATTATTTGTAAACTTTTAGAAACATAATTTTACTTAGTAAAGTAGGTTTTTTTTTAAATATTTTTTTGTTTTACCAATTACTAGACATTACAGGCGACCCCACATGGGGTCACAATCCCAAGGTTTAAAAACATAAAACTAAACAGATAAATAAATAAATAACTAAAATATTTTTTATTATTATTTTTTTGATTTGGCCTTGGCTTATGTTGGGGTTTTTTCTTGTTTTTTTTTGTAAAAAAGAAAGAAAAAAAAAAAGATCATGTTGGTCTGCCATATCACTGTCTGTAAATCCACTTTACCTTGTGGTACAAATAAACAAACCCAAACTTTTCATGAATAACTCGTCCCCAACATTTATTCTAATCCACCAATCAGGATACAGATTACTAAAGACATGGCATTTTTAAGTTTAATGGTTCTTGAATAGAGTAAATTCATGAGTTTGACATGTGAGCTAATGCATCCTTACATGCATTTTCTTTTATATATAGTTTATACAACAGTTTGGTCTCATCCTGGTTTATTTTAGCATAGTATGCAGTACATGAATGTATCCTTGTGCACAGAAACACTAAACTAATTGTGTGTGTCTGTGTGTGTGTGTTCCATACTTGATTAGCCACTTGAACTGCTCGGGGTCGTCGGAGCAGCCGTAGTCGGTGGTCCAGGCGTGTCCGATGGTGAATTTGTGGAACTTCAGCATGTCCATCACCCCCACCTCTGCCACCACGCAACCGTACAGGTCAGGACGCTGGTTCAGACATGCCCCTGTGTGTGTGTACGTGTGTTTATTCACAGTGTGTTTAACCCTTTACGTTACTAACAGAGCTGGGTTTGTTTGTGAAACACCATACGGTAATCAGCCTTGGTTAAACGATGTCAATAAGCACTGCTTAATGCGCTGTTTAATAGCTGTAATAATTGAAGCCATGCAGTTAACCACTGTTTAATGAACTTTATGAGAAGGCCAAAGAAAAGGTGTGAAAATCTAAACGCATTCATTTGTCCTGAAGCTCTGATGACTTTTATTTTGTTAAAAGCACACAAATGTACAGTATTTGCTGTTAAAGGCCTCGTGGGTTAAATTACAAAGCGGGAGCTGATAAGTAAAACTAAGTAGGTGGAACAAGTGCAGCTCTATTTGCAAATGTCAGCAGTAAAACATCAGCGAGGATCCCCACGGCTCCAGTGTTTTCAGCTTCCAGATGATGGCGGTCAATGGACTGTGGTGCTATTAGTTCACTTTTTGCTCTCTCTTTCTCCCTCTTTCTGCTTCAATGCTGCATTTCCCACTTAATACAAAAATACATGGAGTGTGGACGCGCGCAGGTCATTGTGTACTTACCCACCAGCAGTCCTCCATTAGAGGCCCCGTTGATGGCGATGAGGCGTGCTGAGGTGTACTGCTCCCTGATCAGGTACTCTGCAGCACTTTGGAAGTCGTCAAAGCAGTTCTGTTTGTTGGCTAAAGTCCCCGCTGCAGAAACAAAGAAGAGCAGAAACTCTAGCAAGGCTTCAACACTTCACAGTTACAGTGCTGTTTTTTTTTTTTACATTTTACTTTATTTATGAGTTTTAACATTTAAATGTGACGCACTAAGACAGAATAAGAGACACAAAGTATACATATTACAGTACTTAGTCCAGAGTTATATTAATACAAGTAGACCTGGATAAACAAACAAATCTACTACAAGACAACAAAATACATAATACTAACAATGAGGCTATTTACTAGGAATGGTCCTTATTTTAGTCTGAACATCTCTGAACACAGTGCGACTGATAACCAGAGTCGTCTGTAGCCATTTCAAACCACACAGACAGATTCCTAATCTATTAAATGCTCCCCAATCTGTCACACTTTATTGACTAAAAATGCTACAGTCATTACAACCCTTTCTTTAAAATTAAACATCCTGAGTTAATACACTCAAGCCAGATAAGTGATTAAAAAAGCGAGAGCACAAGTCAATAAAATAAACAAAAAAATGGAGTGTTCAAAAGCCTCTTTTTTACAGTCAGACTCACCTTTGTACCAGGTGAGCCCATATTCTCCGCCCCCTCTGATGTTGGCCACGGCCAGGACTCCGCCCAGGTGTCTCACAAACAGCAGATAGGCAACACTGTGGGAAGCGAAATAAAATAAACCAGTGACACCAGTGAGAAGCAGAAAATAACTAGTGTATGTAGATATTAAACCCTAGAAACATTTCTTCTAGACTTGTTCAGCCATCCTTTACCTCAGAAATAAGGTTTGATTATCTGTATCTAGTAGAGTACTCGTCAGAAGTATGTATTCATATAGTGGGAGGAGCTTAAGTAAAGTTGTCAACTATAGTCAAATGAGTATGTGTTTGAAGGATGGATGTATAAAGAGGTGTACATACTCTGTAGTGTGTTTATGTGTGGGTGCAAAGTAAAATAGTGTGTGTGATTTCCCTGGTTTAATCTATGGGACATGCACATGATTGGTGTATATTTCTGTAATGTATGTTGTTTGGAGTCATTATGTGTATTTTTGTATCTTTTTTGGTGTAGTTTTGTGCATTTTTGTTGTGTATTTTTTGCATAAATATTTAGTTTTGTGTATTTTGACTCATTTTCATATTTTTGTTGTTTGGTGTATTTTTCTGTAATGTATGTTTTTTGGAGTCATTCTGTGTTTTTAGAGCCTTTTTGTATATTTTTGTGCATTTCTGTTGTCGTTTTGTGTACATTTTGTATAAATATTTTTTTGTTTTTGTTTTATTTTACTCAAATAGTATATTTTGATTATATAGTGTGTGTGTGTGTGTGTGTGTGTGTGGCCCGACAATCTCCCTGAGGGCGTGTCTGTTTGACCTGAAACTTTTTTACTTTTTAAGCTTGCATCCTTTATTTTGGAGTTATTCGGTGTTGCAAAATGTTCATTTTAATTTTAATATTGCACGCGCATTAGCCCGGACAGTTTACCAGAAAATGAAACCTATTAAGCGTTTGACCTCAGTGTGAGGGGGCGCTAGCGGACCAATCGGTTCATTTACACCCTCTGACAATCAGTGGAAGTGTTTGTGGAGCCGACGCGGTGTCTGGTCGATCTGAAACAGCCATCCCGAGGCCCCCATGTCAGTATTTAGAAATAATGACCAACCTGAGCGTTTATACAGGAAAGAGCAAAAAGTCTGTCGTTTGTGTGTTTTTGGAGTCATTTCGTCTATACTTTGCCGTGTATTGTAATGCAGCTGTACGTACTCAAAGTATGGTTGGATGGAGGCCTCAAAGCCTCCGTATCCGTACAGGAAAACAGGATTGCTTCCATCTTTCTTCATGTCCTTGGCATGAACCAGGAACATGGGGATCTGGGTTCCATCCTTGCTGGAATAGAAAACCTGCCAACACACATCAGGCTAGGTCGGATCATTTCACAAAAAACACCTAGAATTTACTATAGAATACAGTATGTGGTTAAAAAACAACAATATAACCATTTTATAATTGTGTTTAACCTCAGTGTATTCCACATTTTAATGTCTGAAGGTTCTCAGTTGTTGTTCTTGTTATAATCTACTGTTGATAAACCAATCAAAGAAAGCTGCATTTGCTTTGTGTTGATTTTCCTGTCACACAGGCTGACTTTTATGGAGGCACGTTTACGCCACTAAAATAAAAATTAAAAAAATCTCCACAGCAAGTCATAATTATGAGAAAGAAAGTCATAACTATGAGATATAAACTGAGCATTTCCTACAATCTACCAGGTCCAACACTGACTGTTAACATTCATAATTATACTTTGAATAATAATTCATTCCAAATACATATTTTGGCTGTTTATTCAGTTCTTAGAATTCAACACATGGTGCATGTAGTGTAGGAAATAGACTTCTTTATTTATTTAAGTCTTTATTGCACATTTTTGTATGTTTTTACATTAAAAACATTTTCCCACAATTATGACTTTACTAATTTGTAATTATAACTTTCTATCTCATAATTAAGACTCTCTCATAATTGACTTTCTATCTCATAATTATGACTTTTTATCTCAAAAGTTTGAATTTTTTTCTCTTAATTATGACTTATTTCATAATTCTGACTTTCTTTCTCATACATATGACTTTCTATCTCATAACTGACTTTATTTCTCATATTTATGACTTATCTCATAATTTTGCCTTTCTCTCAATTGTGACTTGCTGTGGATATTTTTTATCTTATCTCATAATTTTGACTCTTTCTCATAATTGTGACTTTCTTTCTCTTAATGACTTTACTAACTCATAATTATGACTTTTTATCTCATGACTTTACTAACTCATAATTATGACTTTATCTCATAATTATGACTTTACTAACTCATAATATTGACTTTTTATCTCATAATTATGACTTTACTAACTCATAATGACTTCACTAACTCATAATTATGACTTCCCATGGTGATTTTAATTTATTTTAGAGGCTGAAACAGGCTTCCATAGCCTTTACTAAATAAACAAATATCACCCAATAACACACAAAGTTCATAATAGAAAACGCACTGATAAATGCTTATTTCCACAGCAGTAGAGTTGACTTCACCTGGCTGGTCTGATAGTCCTCTTTGTTTATACCTTTGACTCCACCTGTCTGAAGACTTTGGGCTCTGGCTTTGATTCGCTCAGGTCACAGTGATAAATGATACCTGTGCAACACACAACATAAAGCATCAGTTCATCCATTAAAAGATAAGATAATTATGTTTTAACTTGACTGAGCACATTTAAAAGCCTTTATAATTGTTTATATTCATTAAAAAAAATTACTTTCTGATCAAAATTAAAATAGTGTGAGAGTTAAAATATATTGACCATTATCTTCAGGGTTGGATCAGGGTCAATCATAATCGTGTACTTGATAATTAATTACAATTATGGCGTAATTGTAATTTTATAAAACTGTTACTGTTGTAATCATAAACAAATTGACCTGGGGTAGTGAAGGATGTGAAGTTGTAGAAGAACTCAGAGTGTTTCTTCTTGCAGCTCACTCCAGCCACAGTTCCCACTTCCAGAGGAAGGTCCTGGACCAGGGAGCCTGAGGACAGCTCGTACACCTGCAGGATGTCCTTCACGTCGTGGATGTAATTCACCAGCAGATGGCGCTGGTTCACTGGGGAGGCAGAAGCTGCAACGAGACGAGAAGTCACGTAAAATAAAACAACGCTTTTAACTTGTATTTTCATTTAGTTCAGTGGTTCTCAAAGCTTTTCAGCTCAAGTCCCCATTTCTCTTATTATTTAATCCTTTCTCCAACTCTGACTTTTTACTCAGAAGACTGTGAAAAAACAACAATAGAACATAATGGAATGTATGAGTGCTACAATCTCATTTTGTAAATAAGTGGAATTAAACAGTATTGAGTGTCTCCTGAATAGATTTATTTATTTATTTATTTTATAATTTCTGGTAGTGAAAATGTAATTAAAAACTTGAGTTAAACGTGCTTTGAAAACAATATGAAATGAAGCTTTGTAATTAATCTTTAAAAAGTGAAATATTCTTCTTTTCAAGACAATGCAAACACACATTATCGGTTCTTTTTTTTGGTTACTCTTTTCCAAATTAGCAATTTTAGCATTAAACTATAGGAAAAGCAACTGTTATTCATTATGTGGTACAAATATATTTGGCTGTTGCTGATCAGTTACAATGTTTAGGGATTATATACGATTTTCTGCTTTGTAATAGTGATCATGTTTATTCACTTATTTTCACCAGGTTCTACTTGATGGTAAGAAATTGCTTTGCAATAATTCAGTGTTAGTTCCAGCTCCCACCAGCAGAGGGAACCATAACACACTTATCTTTAGATTATCTTCTGTTTTTTCAGCAGCACAACAAAGATTTAAAAGGAACTGATGAATTCAGACTCTTTCCACCTGTAGTTTAGCACACATCTGATGTTATGATATAAAGAATAACGGTAACACTTATTAACTATAAATTAGTTTCTTATTAGCACGCAAATTAGTAACATATTGTCTCTTCTTTAGTCATTATTAAGTACTTATTAATTAATGCCTTATCCTACATGGTTTTATTAAACAACCAGTAACCCATTAACTAAGAGGTTTCCCGCAATAACCTCAGAATTATTATTTATTAGTAGTAAGTATGGAAGTCGTTGTATATGAATTACAATCTTAACATGCTGGGTTAGGATTAGGTTAACGTTAATCCTAACCATGTTTGGACTGGAAGACTGCCATTAAGTGTATAATAATGCCATTAATAAGTACTTAATGATGACTAATTAAGAACCAATAGGTTACTAATGCTAATAAGCAACTAATTAATGGTTAATAAGTGTTCCCTAAACTAAAGCAGAATAACTGATCTATAATCTTCTCTACTAACACAAAAGTAAAGAAAAGTCCAAATAAAAGGTCCAAACAAATTTGGCCTTAAAAATATGGTGATTTAAACCACGATTGTATTTTATTATAATACATTTAAATTATATTTTGTCCGTTAGATATTATATTAGCCTGTAAATAAGCTTTTCCAGTGTACATTCACACGTCTGTTCCCACGGTCGTTCCAATATAAGACAAAACAGAAACGATGGTGTTCCGATTTTAAGCAGATTTCCCGCCGACGCTGGTTTTTACCACAAGCAGAACTTCCCAGCTGTTGTGATGAACCATGCATTGAAACCGTGCTACACGGCTTCAGTGAAGAGGACATTCTGCAACTGTTGAACTTCACTTCCACATTCAAGTCTTTTAAAGCGTGCTGGGAATTTACAATGCCACACACAAAAAGGACTCAGGAAACAACATACAGTACAAAGTGTAACCCGAGCGTTTAGAACCCGAGTCTATGAAAACCACTGTTTCCCGTCTTACCCAGGACATCCTTCTCATGCTGTGCTATTAGGGTGATCCACTGCTGCATGTCTGGCTTTTGGATGTCGATATTGATGAGACAGTATCGAGGTGCAGTTTAGGTTGGAGCGGAAAGTGAACACAGGGCCTTCGTTGGTCACGTACGAGTACTGAGCGTCAAAGTTGTCCACAAGTTTGATCCACGGCAACGGCCCTGGGGAGGGAAGAAAGTAAACGTAAAGTTACTTCACTGTTTCTCTACAGCCAGACAAAATCACAGAACCTTTATTAGGAGTTTTACGGTACTTTAAAACCAACAAATTAACTCTAAGATATGGTGGAATGTCAATGATTTGGTTGTAATTATTTACAACCATTTTTCACTTGGATGTGATTCTGGGCAAGTGTTTTCCATTAATTCCCACCTTCTTTCTTTGAATTTCTTCTTTATTTACATTTGTGTAGCTTTTCTACCCTCTTTAACCCTCATATTATCCTCAAATATTACCAACACCTTTTAACCCTCGGGGTCAATGTGACCCCAGGGATATTTGCCTCCAGAAAATGATTTTCAGACACTTGTTGTATTAGTATTTGTTGAATACATAAATAACCCCTTCATAATAAAACCTTGACGTGTTCTCTAGCGCCACCATCAGGCCCATACTTTTCAATTAGAATTAATTTATCTTGAATAGTTTGGGTATGACATAGATATGTAAGGTCACACACAGTCAGACAACTTTTACACAACTAAAACAGTTGGGGTTCATTTTGACCCCAGAAGAACAACAATGTGTGCAATATTTGTCCAGCGCATTACAAACATTTTATTATGATCATTTTATGCTTAATCAACTGTACTTATCAAATTAGGAAAAGTCATGAAATATGAAGCAAAAAAGAGTTCTGACATTTTTCAAACTTTAGATAACTTTTGCCAATAAATCTCTTTTTATTTTTTGTCCATTTTTGCAAATAAGCTTACTTTTGCCAAATAAATACAACTTGTTTCCTTTTTACCCTACATTTTGCCTCTTTTTGTTCTACATTTTCCCCCTTTCCCCCCTTTTTCACTATTGTTTGCCACATTTTGCCCATTGAAGCTACTCTTCATTGTTACATACCACCTGATTCCTCTTTATTTGCCCATTTTTTTGCCACTCTTGACTGCTTTTTGGCCCATTTAGTCACTTCACTGTTTTCTTGCCACATTTTGCCACTTTTGGACCATTGTTGGTCACCTGTTACCATGTCTGCCTCCAGCGGACCGCAACGGCCCACTGGGATGATACCTGGCATGCCAGATGGCCAGTCCACCCCTGGCTACAGCTCTAGCCCACACCTCTATGGTGTTTGATCTTATTTCCCCAAAGTGAAAAGCGTTCACGATGGTACCAGAGTCTGGCATTTGCCATGTTATTACAAACCTTGAATGCCGTCTGGAAGCTGCTGGAGGTCACAGTACCACAGGCGGTTGAAGGGCTTACAGCCCTCAGTGATGGACAGAACAGCGTACCTGCCATCATCTGATATCTGTGGAGAAGAATTAATAAGGAAAGGCAGAGGTGACAAGTAACGAAGGACAAATACTTGAGTCGTTTTTTTCTGGTAACTTTTTACTCATTACTTTTTTTGTAGTTAGAGTTTTTTTTCTGTTGCGCAGGTCCCTTAGTTTTATGACTAAAATTTCAAGATTTGAAAATTGTAAAATTCAAAGCTGCTCTGGGTTTAATTGAGATTTTGGATTTTTTTTTAATCTATAATACGTGATAAATTCTCCAGGCGTTCAAAGGTAACATATTTACCTTTTTTCCATGAACCAATATTCTACAAGTTCTTAAAAAAAAAAATATGGATTTGTTGGTTTAAAAACCCTGTTTTATTATAGAAGGGACATTTGCTTTACTTTTTACTTAAGTACATTTAGTAGCATGAGCATAGGGCCCCCCCGACATAATTTTGGCGCCACCTACTTTCAGTTTTCAGCAACGTAGGGGGATTGTAAGTTTTTTTCCTTTTTAAATCGGTACTGTCATAATAATTGTTGCACACTGGACACAAAAGGGACTTCCAGGCGTGCACGGGTTGTCTCTCTTTTTAGTCTGCATAACCGAGAAACGCATACATCAGCCGCACCATCTATTTAATACAGGCATTCTGCTTGGATATCGCTGTCTTTACCAGAGGACCCCTGCCACCACTTAGCTGCCCGCGATGCTGCCTGCCCTGTGTACTTCCTCCGCTTGGTAACCGTAATTACCGTCCAATATAAACAGTGTTGCTTCAACTTGACGTAGTGTGGAGCGCACATGAAGCTCCTCGTGTTTATAACTCAACAGATCATATAACGTGCATGGGCGTGACATCATCTTTATTCTGGTTGGACAGGTTTGGACGTCCTACGTGCATAGTTGTGCGTCTTCCAATATTACTCAATATGCAAATTTGTTAAGCGCGTCTTGGAATAAGTCTTTTGAATAAAATATTTATTGTCTCTACAGTGCTACGGGATCCCTCTATGCTGCAATAACGTTCTTATTTTTGACAGATGTTGAAATAAAACTTAAGAGACTCAAATGAAAGAAAAACAAGGAAACAAACCAAACCAAAGTGACCACAATTTCATAAAAACTGAGGATAAATATAGAAAGAAAGTGGAAACATGCCCGTGTTGAAGTACCGTAATCTATTACTTACAGTTACATCACTGTGCCACTTGGGATATTCAGGAAACTCAGCCACCAAGATGTCGTCACACTGCTTGGTTCCCAGCACATGGTAGTAGAGCTTCTGATTGAGGTTGGAGGTCGTCTCCGTCCCTTTAAATCAGGGGTGTCAAAACTCATTATGGACCAGATTAGCTCAAGTGGGCCACAGATTTCAGGTGGAAACGAGAACAATTTTAACATCAATTGTGCCCTAGTTATTAACATCAGTACCTGCGAGATCTACACTTCAAAAATTCTTGATTTTGTATAAAATTTCTAGGAAATTTAGAGGAATTATTTTTGGGAAATTGCAAAATTTGTGGGAAAATAAGTTATTTCCACAATTTGCTCTCAAAAAATGACTGCATTCATTTTATGTAAACAAAGGAAAACTGCAAGCCCCCAAAAATATTGTAGAGTTTCATTAAATTGGTGAATATGAGATATCTACAACTGGAATATTTGGTAATTTATACAAGAATTCATGTTTTCTACGTCATTTATACTGTCTCCTGCGGCCGAACGGGATGCTCTAAGCAGTGTTTCTGAAACGCATCCAGTGATGCGTTTGTGCATACCGTCAGCTTTGCCTTCCTGCTGAGGGTAGCAGTTATAAAACACTCCCTTTGCATCGTGAGTCCAGGCCAAACAGCTGAATTTAACCCGTTCCAGAACATCTGGGAGCGTAGTCAGGTCATCGGCCCTCATGAAGTGGATGGTTACCCAGTCGGAGCCACCGCTGCTCAAACCATACGCAAAAACCTCAGAATCCTCCGACAGACGACCAACTGAACGGAGGAAAACAGAGTCAGCAGTTTAAACATGTTTTACTTAGGTTTCTTCAGAAAACCAGAGAAACTCACTCTGTAGAGCCACGGTTCCATCCTCAGACAGAGTGTTGGGATCAAGGAAGACAGTCGCAGGAGCATCCAGGGTGTCCTGCACGTACAGCACGCTTTGGTTCTGAAGGCCTTTGTTATGGAAGTAGAAATATCTGGCAACAACATGAGGTAAACAGTGTACGTATTACTAATTGTATACATCTATTAGGTAGGTATATCGAGATTCAAGATATACTGAGTTTTCTATATTGGCGATATAGAAATTTACAATATCACCTATATTGATATATACATTATTATTATTTTACAGCTTATTTTGTATTTAAAGTACTTGTTTTAGGAGTCCCTGCTTTCACTACTTCTCAGAAAAGCATTAAAAGCTCAGTTAGAGTGTGTCGTAATCCACACATTCCTCTAAACAAGCCACACTACACAACTCACTCACACATGCTGTCCCTTAGAGGAGAAAAAGCTAAAAGTGTCACATTTTGTGCAGCTGTTTATTAATAAATGTGTCACTCCAATTGTGTATATTTTTTCTTTTTGTGTCATTTGTTGTTTTGTTCATTTGTGTTCTTTTATTTCCTCTCTGTGTCGTTGTGTCTTTTTGTTGTTTTTCTGTATATTTCTCTGTTTGTACATTTTTCGTGTGTATTTTTCTGATGAACTGAGTTCTGATGAACTACGGAAGGGTCAGCGGAACGTCTCCGCGCCGAATATCATGTACCATGTTTCCCAGAATTCAGTCAAATGACTGATCAAACTGTGCAACGTGAAATCATAATCTACGTTGAATTGCCTTTGAAACGATATATCGCATGACAACGTTCCGATAAACTTAGAAATGACCCCCCTTTCAAAAAGGTCTCCAAGAGGCTCTTCACATCCTCTCATAGAATATCCATGTCAAATTACAGCTCGGTTCAACATCATACAACATGAACGAAGGAGTAGTCCTTTGAAATTGGGGCCCCCGTGGCACATACGGAGTAATGGGCCCCATTCATATATTGTTAAGTGTCAATGTTTCGGTACCACCAACTGTCACAATATTTGACTCACAAATAAATGAGAAAACAACTTTAATGGAAATTGCTGAAAAAAAGGGGGGTGGGCCCCTCATCGAATTGTGAGGCATAATTGTCGTCTATGTTGAATTACCTTTAAAACAATATATCACATGACTATGTTCCCATAAATTTGGAAATTACCGGAAACGGGGGTGGGCCCCCGGCTCCTATTTCAAAAAAAGGGCTCTGAGCATCTTATGTTCATTCATAGATTATTCATACCAAACTGCATTCTGATCTAATGAGAACAAACGATGGAGTAGTCATTTGAAATGGGTCCCATTTATATATTGGTATGTGCCAATGATTTGGTATTATCAACCGTCGTAATGTTTGACTCGCAAATAAATGAGAATTCGACTTTTGATTTTTTTTTTTTAGGGGCCCCTTGCCCAAATCATAAATCGGACTCCGATCATGAATGTGTACACATCCATAGATTATACCTACCAATTTTCAGAAGATGCGTTCACGAATAACAAAGGATTAGTGAATTTAACTAGTGTACACAACAACAAGAACAGGAAGAACAAGAAGAAGACCAAAGTGAGTGGCGTTTTGAGTCCGGTAGCCCGGCCTAAAAATGTTGATATGAATTTTGGTCCATAACGCCCAGCCCTACTCTTGGGTTTTTGTTTGTATTTGAGTCATCTAAGGCAGTACCTCTTCCCTCGTTTGAAAGGGCAGGAGTATTTAGGGTAATTGTAGACCTCAGTGAGACGCTGGTGGAACAGATTCTGAACAGAACACTGCTCCAGGTACGGCATCGTCAGTTTGTTCTGTTCCTCAACAAAGGCCTAGAAAACAAAAGAGAAAGATGATAAAGTGATGACAACTGAAACAAGCTGGTCGGAATCCAGCAGAAAAGTTTCTTTTTTTTGTTGTTGTTGTACCTTCGTCTCTGCACTGTCAGGATCCTCCAGCCACGCGTAGGGGTCGCAGATCTTTGTTCCATGGTAGTCGTCCACCTGTTAAAGACAAGATGCACAGGAAGAACAAATAAATGCGTTTGTGACAAAAAGCAGCTCGGCAGGTGGAAGACCCCACACTGTCACCTGTGGGGTCCCCCAAGGCTCCGTACTCGGTCCAACCCTCTTCACCATTTACATGCTCTCCCTGGGTCGCGGCATGGAATTAATTTCCATTGCTATGCTGACAACACAACTATATTTCAAAGTCACTCCCTCCTGCCCCCTCTCTGCCACGGCTGCCTGCCTCAGCTCCTGGAGGAGATAGGGATGTGGATAAGTCAAAACTTCCTGCAGCTAAATGGCTCAAAAACAGAAGCCATTCAAACTGGAACCCCTCATCAACTCTGCTCCTCCCCAATCACCTCTGTTTTATTTTCTGGACACACCATTCCCCTCTCTCCCTCTGACACAAATCTGAGGGTTAAATTTGACCCCCACCTCTCCTTCGACAGTCATGACACCTCCACTGAACTGATCACACCACACACCTCATAGACCCAGTCAGGCCAACAGCACAGTCTGCTCATGCCCAGGACACGGCTCAAAACAATGGGCGACAGGGCCTTTGAAGCCACTGCCCCCTGACTGTAGAACACCTTCCCAGACCACCTCAGGGCCATGCAAACAGTGGACGCTAGGGCTGGGCAAAGAATCGATTTAATTGATTAATCGGACTTGTAGATAAAAACTATTTTTATTTTGCAAATTTGAGTTTTTTTTTTCTTTTTTCAAAAATACATTTTTGTTTATTTTTCCACACCAAAGTTTTTTCAGACTCTTTCGCATTCCGATGTGAGCCAGCCCCTTCTTTGTTTACCCTTTCAGTAGGCCATGTGTGCCACAGGCGTGTTCAATTTTTTATTCACACTATGCTGAGATGCTAAGAGAAGAGTTTATTTTTTTTTTAATTGTAATGTTATATGTTATAAAATATGTAGTTGTCTGATTTCTTAATCAGAAAATTTAAGCTACTGTGAAGTTGCTGTTGCACTTTTGCTTAAACCTGGGTTAAAGCTTGAAATAGTTGAATGACAGAGCCTCATTTACTTTTATTTAGGGATTGTTCTATGCATTTTAACTCCTGAGGACAATCACAGCAATAAATGTGCACTTTTGATAATATATCTGATGTCTGCAGTCATTTTTAAGTGCACTGAAAAAAAAAAAAAAAAATCAAAAATCGAATCGAAACTCGAATTTTAACAGTTAATGCCTCTTTTTAGTCCTGTCTCTTTTTAACAGCAAACGCTTGTTTTTAGTCATTTAATATATGTTGTGATGTATTGTTTTAATCTTGTAGCACTTTGAAAGTTGGTATCAAATGTAAAGTGCATTACAAATAAAATTTATCATTATTAGATGTTCAGCAACTCAAATGCTGTGGATTAAATCTCTTAAGAGTTTACTGAAAGCTTTTCAGTGAATTTCAACCTATTTAGAGCAATATTATAGATAAGTAAAAATTAAAAATACATAGACTCAAAATAAGCCTAAATATTTCATGAGAAGTGAACTTATTTTAAAAAAAAAATAAACTTGGCCACTGTTTTTTTCAAAGTTTTGCACGTATTCTTCAATCTTCAGTTCAACAAATATTGTCTAGATATAGGTTATTAATATTTACAGTTTACAAATTAGTTTGAAAGTTTTTTCCTCTTTGCAGTAAGCTCAGTCAACTTCTGCAGTGCCTTCTTGAGCTCACCGTACAATAATCCATGAGACCCAGAGTTAATCAAGTCATTGCAAGGTTGAATTTTTACATTTTGTCCAAGTATTTTGCTTATCTTCTCGTACTTTGTCCTGTTTTTTTTTTTTTTTACCTTTCTCACTTTTAACTCGAGCCAGTTTCATCTAAATTAGTTTATTACACTTTTTGTCGATTT
Source organism: Gouania willdenowi (assembly GCF_900634775.1). Classification (NCBI taxonomy): domain Eukaryota; kingdom Metazoa; phylum Chordata; class Actinopteri; order Blenniiformes; family Gobiesocidae; genus Gouania; species Gouania willdenowi. The sequence goes on from NC_041054.1 coordinate 4,871,472, forward strand.
CAAGCATTGAAGACGTGTTTTTTTTGTTAAAAACCAAATATCTCCAATCGGCAATTTGAGCGCTAAGCTTCCTGTTGTTCACGGAAGAGACAGTGTGAGGTTGATTTGACACGAGATGATTTTGTCTATGCATCATGTGATGAGGATAAAAGAGACAACTTTGCATGTGTTTTTCTCTTCTTTTGTTTACTTTAACATTTTGTGTTTTTGGAGTCATTTTGTCTATCTTTGTTGTGGTTTCTTGTGGAATCAGTTAAACATTTATTTATTTATTTTTAATTTTTTGTTATGCTTTTATATTTTTGTAGTCGCCTTGTGTGATTTTGAAGTCGTTTCGTGTATTTTCACTGTCATTGTTTGAGTTTTTGTCATCATTTTGTGCATATTTTTATAAAAACATTTTTTTGCAGTTACTTCAGTATTTAGTAAAAGTGGCCTTTGTTAAATAATGACTTCTACCTGCAAAAAACTAAAATAAGTGAGGAGCACGAGCATCTCAGAAGCCCCAGAGTTTGATCAGGAGACGCAACAATGAGATGATATTTGGACGAAACAAGAGTTCCTGAAGAAGTGAAGTTAATCCAAGCCTCAACTACCACTTTTGGCATTTTATTGGGTTTACCAACTCACTCACTACTCATCACCGCTGGAATCTTGGACGACAAACTGACGGAAGCTGTTATGGAAACCGGATTTACCAGTATGTCCAACTAATTTCTAAGTAAGTAATTCATTTCGACTTATTCAAACAATCCAACAAATTTCCTGAGAATTTTGTTGGACGAACTCCAGCGATTACGTCCAAACCAATCAGTTGTAATTTTCTCCACAGTTGAATCTGAAAAAACTGTATGGTAATTAAATTACACAAGCTGCAAGGAGTGTTTACCTCTCATAATAATAAATATATTTAGCATTGCTGAAAGTGTATGACTACAAATTTAAGCAACAACACCTCAGTCTGATATTAGGATTACTTTTGGGATTTCTGTACAAGAATTTGATTAGAAAAACAATAAAAACACCAAAATGACAACAGAAACACAAAAAAATATGAGTACTCTTGCATGGTTTTGGTTTGGCCATTGCTATTCATACGGAGCGCCCCTCATTGGTCAGTTTAGGTGAAGTGATAGGAGCACCACATGACTTAAAGTTCCGTCAGTTTTATTTTAGCCTTAACCCAGGAAGTACCCTAAAATGTTTATTTTTTTCGTTTATGTATTTTTAAAGGTGGAATTTGCCGTGTTAAATAAGTTAAAATGAAAAAATACTGTATATATGACAAAAATGGGATTCGAACCCATGTTAGCGGAAGGAAGGATCCTTGAGTGCGGCGCTTTCGACCACTTGGATACGTTTCCGTATCAATAGTTTTAGTTTAACTTAACTACGCTTATTTTTTTAACAACATTAAAACCACATACAAATTCCTATATAATAAAAAAAATAAAAGATTGAATCTATTTAAAATAAATAAAATTCAAACCAACTTTTATCACAGCGGGGGCCACAAAAATGTGATCTTCTGGACACAATATCAACATTATGTCTGCATTTTGAATAATGACAAATCTGAGCTTTATTACAGAAAAACTCAAAGTTTCTCAAGTAATTTTGTGTATTTCTGTTCTCGTGGATTTTTTTTTCATTCTTATTATGAATTTTATATTTTGATAAGCGCATTGAGGTGACTTTGTTGTAATTTGCGCTATTCAAATAAAGTTGAATTGAATTGACAGTTTCGGTTTTTTTTTTTTGTCAGTTTGTTCTATATTTTCCTGTAATCTTTTTTGTCTTCTTGTGTGAATTTGGGAATCATTTTGAGTATTTGTATTGTCATTTTTTTTGTGTGTTTCTGTTGTTTTTCTAATCAAAGCCTTGTACAGTTTTTCCATAAATTTAATCATGAGATGTTTAGAGTATGCAAAGGAACCATGGCAAGATTTATTACCAAAAATAAACTTTAGGGGTGAAAGTAACTCGTAACTTTAACTTTGAGTACTATTTAATTGAGCTACTTTTTACTTAGTATTTACTTTAATATTCTATGTATGACTTACTTGTGCTTGAGTACAATTTAAATCCAGAAACAGTATTTCTACTTGAGTAGGAAATATCAGTAATCTTTACACCTGTGGTAATCCGTTACTTTCACCTCTGCGGAAATATGCCCTTAAAAAGACTGCATTTCACTTTCTTGTACTTCCGGCGGAAACGGGAATGCCTCATGCGTGCGAGCCCAGCTTTAACCGTTAAATATATATAATATCTATGGTTAAACGTGACAGAGCAGAAAATAAACCGCTGCTAAAAGGTAAACGTTAGCATTGTTAGCTCACTCGTCTCTGGCCTTTACACGAGGCCACGCCTACTCTCGTGTGTATCCACTCTTCCTGACTTTCCTAGATTGAATAAAGTGGCCAAAGGTAGGAAAACCCACGGAGATCTAATGAATGGACACCGACCTTAGTCTCATCTCTGCGGGCAGTTGGATACTGAAACGCCATGGCTGATTTTTCCTGTTTATCCCAATGGTTTCTGTGCTTCTTCGTTGGTGTGTAGCAGTGGATGACTGATAGTGAAAGTAAAAGCAGTTACACACTCACGCGCGCACACACACACACACACCTGCAACGTGTCAGCTATTTATTTATTTATTTATTCATTTACTTATTTATTTATTTATTTATTTATTTTAAGTTTAAACAAATTTAAAAAAAAAAAAACGTCGACATAACCGTCGTTTGCAAAGAAATAGAATTAATTTTATAAGGGTGAGTAAAAAAACGGCGCAGAAATGCAGGCGCAAAAAGGTATGTACTGAGAAAAGAAAATGAAAAATAAAATCAGAAATTCGTTCAGAAAAGGATATTTTAAAAAAAACTGTGTATTTGATTTGAATTTTAAACTAAAAAACGATTGAAATTCAAGGCATTTTTTTTTTCTTCTTATGGCTGAGAAGGGATAAACAAAACTAAAAAAAACAAACGGTTCTTTTTATTTTTGTTTCTAAAAAAAATAAAATGAAAGATTATGCAGCAACAATAACTAAAAACAAAGAACTTCCGGTTTTTCATATAGAAAATTGTCGTTTTCAAAATAAGAGCGTATATCCTTTTTTTTTTTTAAACAAACGTTTGATAATGGAACAAATGTCTCTCCAGAAAGTAGATCATCCATCCCTCTCTTGAGTTTTTTCAGATTAAGTCTTTTCTTTTCTATATCTATGGTCATCATGACCGTGCACTTTAAACAGGATGACAATAGGCTAAAGTTATGAAACAATCCTACGTTAAGCAATAAATAAAACAATGTGATTTCTTACCAGGAAGTACGATTAGTAAAATATTTATTTAGTTTACCTGCTCGTGTTACACTTATGCAACATTATGTTTCATTAAGTCATTGGTGTCATCTATATGTGGGGCGACCGTGGCTCAGGTGGTAGTGGGTCGTCTTCTGATCGAGAGCCTCGGGGTTCGATCCCAGTATCTGACTATGTGTCAAAGTGTCCTTTGGCAAGACAAGACAAGACAAGTAGAAAAAGATGATACATTAGACTGAGGAGAGGAGGAAAAAAAAGCACAAAAACAGTTTCAGACATGTAATCTGTCTAATCCACAAAGCTGTGAAAGGGGGAGTTAGAAAGACGGCTAATTTCAAACTAATTTAGTTAAGGTGATTAAGTGAGTCTGGCTTGATGAGGAAAAAAAAAGCTGTTTGTGGGTTTCTGACTTTGTTTTGAGTTTATTTACCACTCTGTCCATGTCGCTGTAGATGTGAAAACAATATCTCTACTACTGTAGCTGCAACCAAAATTATTTAAAAAGGCCAATTTTCATTAGATTAAAAAATGTGCTAGTTTAAAACAAAGGGTAAATAAGCTGTTTTAAAGATTATTACTAGTAAAAGATATGCTGACTTTTGTTAGAATAGAGTGAAGTTACTCTTGTGTTCAAACCTGTATGCTTACTTGATTTATTTGGTATATGAGTTGTTTAATGTTCTGTATTTAAAACAGAATTCAGACTTTCTATTTGTTAATTATTCACATTTTGTTCTCAAACTGTCTTTAAGTGATGAACTGACTGTTGTTATATCTGATTTGTCTCATATGTACAGCTTGTATTGTTTTTAGATTTAGATTAAAATTAAGATTCAAATCCGATGTTTTGAAACTGTTTGTTCCCGAAAATAGGTCTAAAAAATGTGTCCTGAATAAATTTTATTATGGGTGAATAATAGAATATATATCCAATATAGCCTATTGGATATAATGATGCTTAGTATAAGGATAGATAATTATATTTTGTAAAAAAAAAAAAAAAAAAAAGAAACCATGATTTAGGGCTGGGAAATATATCAAGATCCATGATATATCGAGTTTTCAATTTTGGTGAAATAGAAAATTACAATATTGCCTATATATATATATATATATATATACATATATACACACACTTTGTTTTTGTATAAAAAATAGTCATTTTAGAAGTTGCTGCTATCACTACTTCTCAGAACAGCATTAAAAAGCTCAGTTAAATACATTTCTGAGTGCATCCTAACCCAGAACTTCCTCTAAACAAGCCACACTGCAGAACTCACTCACACGTGCTGCCCCTTAGAGGAGAAAACCGCAAAAAGTGTCCCATATTGCGCAGCTGTTTGTTAATAAATGCCCCATTGTGTATTTTTTTTTTTTTTACTCTTTTCGAACATTTTATGTATTTTTGTTGTTCTTTTGTGTATTTTTCAATAATTTTGGAATTGTTTTCTTTCTGAGTTGTTTTGTGTATTTTCTGGCTTGTATTTTGTTTTTGGATTTTTGTTCCATTGTGTATTTTTTTCTCCTTTTTTGTCTTTTGTTTTTCTTTTGTGTATTTTTCCATTTGTTTGTAAATTTTTTTTTTTGTATTTTTCTTGTCCCATTGTGTATTTTCCCTCCGTTTGTGCAAATCTAACCTTGAATTGTCTTTCTGGTAAGTCTTTATTCAAAATAAAATGATTGAAATTTATATCGTATATCGCCATTTTGCGGAAAAAATATCAAGATGTGAGTTTTGGTCCATATTACCCATTAATAATAATTCACATCAACACTTTTCTATGAACTTATTTCATCTGTACCTGTAAATGTGGAAACAATAACCTGTGTAAACGTGGATGTAATAGGAGTGACACAGTTAAGCTAATTAACCGATGAAGAGTCAAAGCTTTGCTGATTACCTCACAACTGTATGGCAACAAGTGCCTTACTTGACAGGAAGCCAGCGGAGGATCCCTAGTCTTTGGGGCCGTTGGGGGATGAAAGTGGACCAGGCCAAGGCACAGACAGATGGGACTGTTATGGAAGCAGATAGTCGGGGCCCCCAGACAGCCTGAGCCACCACTGAGCCCTTACCGCGGTGGGCCCCTATGGAGGCCGGATTTGGCACGGCCTAAATGGCGTGCTGTGCAGATGGGCTTTTAATTGGCCGCAGACGCCCAGGTAGTTTTGCCAGTCCTGTACACGTAGACTAGATTAGCCATGTCAGATTACTGTAGAGCCGAGTCAGACGGTGTCACCGGACGACACAACCAAGCTCCAGACTCACCCACTGGGCAGGAGGATGGGTGGATAAGGGAGGGAGGGGTGGGTTGTTGTGGAAAGATTAAAATGTGATGACGCCACATTTTCAAGACAATATCATAAAAAGTAAAGAAGTATGGAATAAGTGGAAAGCCTCACCCTCTGTAGTATTTAAGAACTGTTTTAAGGCCAGTAACTTACACACATATTAGATAGATACACTTTGTTCACGATACAATAGACCAGTGGTTCTCAGACTTTTTCTGTTGTGCCCCCTTTAAAAAATGAAAAATTTCAGTTATTGTTAAAAACATTCCAACAAAATACGGTAGGTAAAAAAAGTCACAGTGCCACCAAGTTTAGTAACCACTGCATTAGACGATAATGGGCTCGCAATAACAATAGGATATTTTTGGTATTTTTAGAAAGGAAAAATAAAATTGTAGTAAAAATAAACATACTTTTATTCTTTATTTTTCATACCTACACACTTAGTCTGATAAGGACACCAATTTTCCTTGATCGCTGAAAACGGAATTCACGTTCTGAGACGGAAAAAGCAATCTGACTCGTTTTTTCTTCTTCTTTTCTTTCTTCAATTAAATTAAATTCAACTTTATTTGTATAGCGCAAAGTACAACAAAGTCATCCCAATGCACTTATCAAAATATAAAATTCATAATAATTTATTTAAATCCCGGCCCCATCATGACACAGTAATGCCTCACATGCATGTTTTGGGGAAAATTTCACGCATTTAAAACCTATTTTTCATCAAAAAACGGGTGATTGAATGTCTAGATAGTGAAAAATGTGTCCATATTAAGAGTCGGACCCTTAATACATATTAAGGGTCGGACCCTTAATATCGTTGTCGTGCTACATTTAATGTTTGAAGTTGTGACCACGTTATCCTGAGATTGAAAATGAATGCAGAGCTTCATTTGAAGTGTTTTCAATGTGTTGTGATGAACACGCACTTGAAATTACTATGACTGCGTTTAAATCTAAAAAGATTCTGATACGAAGACAGGTTTAGCTAATGGTGTTTTAGCTAAAATCGTGATGATTTTACCTGGTGGCGCGTCACAGAAGCGCACCTCCAATCAAACGGATGCAAGGCTTACCTGTATAAAACTTTCATAAATAACGTTTTGGGACCATGTCACACATTTCCATGGTATTTTTCTCATTAAACGGGTGGCAGAGGGTTTAGCATTGTGGCTAACGTCGCTCTTAAATCATAATCTCGCTGGATTTCAGCGTAACCATTCAATTTTTGTAAATCATCTCAAGCATATGAAATTTAAAATGAGTACTTGATTGTTTGGGAACTTTAATAGCCAGAAATGTAAAAACTAATTACAGAAAGATGATAAAAACTGAAACAAAATGCAAAAGTTTAAAGAAATGGGCATATCCTGAAACAGAATTTATGAATTATTGAAATAAAAAATAGGAGGCCCTACTCTGTGTTTTCAGCTCAATAGAAATGTAATAAAAATACGCAAACAAACCTTAACAATCTGGTTTTGTTGTAGATCTTGTAGATTCTTTTTTAACTGGACCCCCCACTGCGATAACACCCGTACTCTTGACGATAAATCTTTCGTATTGCGTTATCTTGTCGCACGATATATCGTAACACCTTTAATATAAAAAATGAACAAGTCCCTCAAAGACCCTCCATATGTAAACACACACACAAGAGAACAACATTATTCACCCGACGCCCCTGTTCCTCAACAGATGGTGTCAGAGTGTAGCCACTGACGGAGATAATCCGTTATTGTTCTGAATATTTTAATTATCGTCTCGGGGTTGTCATTTCAAAATCATACAGAAATCATCTCCTAATCTCGAGCTTGATCCTGGGTTTACCGCTCTTCTAATGCTAATATCCCAAAGCCGTATTGTAATATTGCTGAAAGTGCTTCTCCATAAGCTGCTCATTTAAAAAATTGACAATGTACAGATCGGTTTTATTCAGAGAAGAGGGGAAAAAAAGAGGCTTGGTGGAGATTTGAAGAAGGTGTTTACGAGAACTGACTTATGCCACTGCCCTCACTTGCATTTAATCCATGTGTTTTTACCTTAAATCCCATATTTATGATATTTCTCTTCACTTTAGAAAATATTACCACAAAAAAGAAGTCAAACTGATTATTTATTGGCTGTTTTCACTCAAAGTAGCTTCAACAGTTTTCCATCTTCTGTGTACCCTAAACCCCCTCCCTCCTTTTTTATATTAATTAAATTTGTGTGCCACTCAACCTAAATTTAGGGATGATCGATCGGAGACCACAGTGGGTTGCTCCAACCTGATGCCAAGTATTGATTTGTGTTTAATGTTTTTGTTCTGCTGTAAGCACGACGCCCCGAGGACAATAAAAGACCTGTGAGATTAAGACAATTAGGGGGTTGATTGTTCTCCAAAAGACAAGAAGAAGAAGATTAAATGAGGAGATTTGGGTCAAAGTGGTGATGTCAAGAAGAAGGCGGGGGGAGGGGTAAGAAGCAAAAGGACCAGGGGCAATGGAAATGGTGGGAGGGTGGAAGAGGGAGGATTGGGGTAAGGGGAAACTGATCGCTGTGGTTGTTTCTAGGCTCTGGAGGAGAGTGACGGACGGAAAGAGGGAGTGTTTGACGATGTGTGATCTTTAGAAAAACTACACTCACACTGGGTGTTACCTAACATACTTCACCTATTTCCAAGCCAAGCGCTATTGTCTGGGGATTTTCCTGATCCCTCAAAACTTCTGAATCATCACTGTCTGATCAGACGTGGCCTTTGTTTTGGTCTCTTCTTGCCTCACTCTCTTCCAGTCACCCCTCCTACCTGCTTTTTCCCAGCCAACCTAATTAGCAGACATTATTATTGATCCTCTGGATTTGGTGGGGAAATCCCCTTCTCTGTCTACCAGACAGATCTTGGGTAAAGTCTTGAGCTGCGATGTGGGTGGGGGGGGGTCCTGCCTGGTACACGCGCCCACCTGTTAACCACAAGCTACTAGAAGCGTGCAGACTGCGCTTCACTCGTATCATCATCACCCCTTTCTTATCCGCCTTCCCCCAACACAACAGCCTTAAGTCACCCATATCCTCTGATGCTCCTGGGCCCTTAGGCGATGTGTATCTGCTGTGGTAGGTGGTTAGAAGATATGAGTAATAATTAGTGGTCTTAGTGGTCCAAAATTACCAGCTTGAGGTAAACCTCTCTGTGATAATTAGGCAGCGAAGAGAGATTATGGAAGTATTACACATTTCAAATTAGCCGATTGCAGCGCTTACAGTTCTTGATGGTGTTTACGGTTTTAAAAGCACCAGGAATGATTCACCGCACACTCTCAGATTGAGGTCAGCCTTTTTAGCCAAATTAAAACCTAACAAATGAAACTACATTCACTCCCGTCTTTGGGTAGGCATCTAAATCAAAAAGCATTTATTTAAGAATAAATTATAATAATTACTGCCGGTTGAGAATAAATCCTTCTCCCACCCTTGATACCACATAGAGAGATTTACGGTAGATTTCTTTTTTTGAACCATTTTCAATTTAAGGGATAATGAATATTGTATATTTATTTATACATAAATTTTGGGGAATCCCTTTGAACTTTCTCCATTATGCATCAGGACTAAGATATCTAATAGATTATCTACTAAATTAAAACTGTAGCTGCGTTCCCATTGGTTTGTTGACATTTTCTTGCATTGCATTGTGGGATGTGGAGTCATTTAAGTGGATCCATAGAAGTGTTTTTACTTAATTCTTACTATGATTTTTTTCTTTTTCACCAGACAAAGACAGTGATTCTCTTGACACCATTTTTGTTCTACCAATAGTTTGTTCCCGGTGTTCCACGTCATGTCAGAATGAGGTGCATCCATCTCCGCATCTTTACATCCCACAATACAATGCGCTAAAATGTCAACAAATGGAGTGTTTAGGGTAGAGATGATGAGTAAATTGTTCTTATTCAATTATCCATGAGGCATAATATACTTTGATTTTGTTCGTTATTGTCTGGTGTTGTTATTTTCTCATTTTCCCCGCGACAAATACGTTCAGGACATACGTTGACATATTGGCAAAGATTACCGTACATGTTGAGATTAAATTCAATGGTATTTCAAATCTTACCTGGATTATGTATGTTGACCCTGTAGCCCTATAGATTCCCATGTGTGCTTTTAACCCCATATGTGCCAACATGACTGTGTCCATAAGCTCCAAAGTACATTTTTTTACTGTTGTTTTTACCTCAGCATTGGTAGATGCTCCTGAAGCGACTTGGCAAGACGGAGACGTTTGGAAATACACAGATTGAAGTGTGTTGACTAACCACACTTCAACGTTCTTTTTGGTCTGTATATGACTTCATTTGCTTGCTCAACAGTGTTTGAAGTAAAATGAGTGACAATAAATGTGAAACCTAGACTTCACAGGAACCAATTCAGACCACAGGAATCCCCCTCACTGCTATGTAACACAGACACTTGGAGCGATGTCACATGAGTAAAAATACTCAACAACAAAGATGATTCCTGGAAAACAATTGACCATTCTATGGGTGCTGCAATGCAATCATGTTATTTTACATATTTAAGGGTCAGCGAGTGGGGATAATCCTCCCTGTTTAAAGGGATTCGAATGAAAACTAAGCTGTTGGCTAAGTAAACAACAAACGCCCTTAAACACACACACACACACACCCGCTGCAGTTTCTTTTGCTATCGATCATGCCTCTCTGGCCAAGTGGGTGTGGATGTTATTAAGGGGTAACAAGTGCAGAAACAATGCATCAACACACAATTAATCCTCTTTTTTTCCTGCAGGTTTTGAGGCTCAGCTGTTTACTGTTTACAACAATAGAGCCAGAAAATACTGATAGATAATCAACCAATGGAAAAGGAGGGATTGGGGACATCTGAAAATGAAAGAAGTCCAAACATGTGTAAACATGTCAGTACAGTATCTATGTCTGGGTTTTGTCTTTTAAGGTGAGGCGTGTTTTTAAATTTACAATGTTTAATCAGATTGTGACTCACGGCTCAGCAGCTGATGGATAGTTTCACATTTCTATCTCACAGAAAGAAAAGAGCTTAACTCCAGTGCCAGAGCCCAACCTAGCAACATTAACAAACTATTTACAATACATGTCATGTGGTTTCAGTTTTGTTATTACCTCTGCTGTTTTATCTGAATTGACCTGGATATGGACCATCAGATACATGGAAATTGAGATGTTTTGTCATTATGGATAAAGGTTATTTTTTTAGTAATGCAGATTGACTTCTTTCTTACCATACCATAATCACCTTTGAGCACATTGTAATTCAAAGTGTTCTGAGTGGACAGTGGACCTCTGGACCTTCTCTTGGCTTTATATTTAATTTTGTGGCCATACCAGCCTGTCATTGCCTCATTAGATCTCAGAAGCTAAGCAGGTCTGGGCCTGGTTAGTAGGTAGATGGGAGAACACTGAGTATTCCAGATGCCACAGTGGGGGACAGTCACCCCTGTGGTATCTGTCATTGTATGCTTGGGCAAGACACTTCACCCACATTTCCTAGTATGAATGTAGTGTGTGAGTGAGTGTTGGTGGTGGTCGGAGGAGCCGATGGGGCACTATGGCAGCCTCGCTTCCGTCAGTCTGCCCCAGGGCAGCTGTGGCTACAATAGTAGTTTACCACCACTAAGTGTGGAGTGAAAGAATAATGCCTTCATTCTGTAAAGCGATTTGAGTGTCCAAAAAAGCGCTATATAAAATTAATGTATTATGATTACTATTCTTATTTTGAGGCTTTAAAAATCCAGGAGCATGACGCTAGATATCAGCCAATCAGAGATCTTTCTAAAAAACAGAATGCTCCATGCGTTCTTTTGGGCGTAACTATTGGCTGCTCATTGTAAGTCGAGCACGGTCACGTACCATCGATAGTAAAAGTGTAATGGACGTTCCAGCAGACCCCATTGCAGTGTAAAGCCCAAAGGCTACACGGCAAAGCAAGACAAAAAGGAAGATCGACGTGGAGAAGCAACACTCTAAAGGCACAAATATACTTTACAGAATACAGAATGGACTCATGGAGGTGCCTCTGACTCGGTATGTGTCTTTGAGTCCGCGCGCAGTCTACCCCACATACCGATTCATGTCTCTAAAACATCAAAAAACTCCAATAACACAAGATAAGGAAGAAGAGTCGCTAAGAGCTCCACAGATGTGCTTTTTCACAAGGATACCGGTAAGTGATGATCGGATTCAAAACAGTGTAGATCTGAAGTTGCCAATTTTGAAAACACATTTTTATTGAAATAAAAGTAAAACACAATGTAACAATATTCTATTGCACCAAAGTTGTTTATTCAGAATGTGACATTGAAAAACTACAACATAGTGGCATAGAAATTGACGTTGAAACTCATTCTCTGTATGGTTTTCTGTCTGTGAAGCTAATTTGCATGCTAATTTGTCAAAGTAAGACAATTAACCAAATATACATTGTAATATCTACAGCATGCCCTTGGTTTGAAAAATGTTCCCATGTTAAGTGTTGCTTTAAAGTCAAGGTATGTGCGGTAAGTAATACATCATATGAGTAGTTTTCATTCAACAAGAAGTGGAAAGCAAAACCAAATGGTCCAGGTTGAGGCCTCAGATGACTCACTAATGCACAGCATGACTGTGCAGTAAGTCACAAGTTCCTTCTAAATAAAATGTAAGATGTTACTGTTAAAGCTTAGAATATCCCTACATTGCAAAATTCTAATTTTCATTTTGCCTGAAGTAAAAAACTTCCAAAATGATTAATTGTTCTGGGAAAACTTAAACACAAAGAAACAGTAGTAATGCAAACACAGATATGGAGATATCTGTGCGTTTATGTTTTCAAAGCAGACCATTTCCTCATGTGACTTTCCAATCATAAAGAATGTTGCGAGATAACCATTTCCATGTTCAGTGACAGTAATAAAGTGTGAGCTAACCCTGGCTTCTTCATAGCTTGACCAAAAAAGAAATTACTGCTGCTTCTTTCGCACACCTTATGCATTTGGAAGTTTCCTGGAAGTTAACAACAGTACATTCATCGCACCAGTTGACAGGAAAAAGGAAGTAATTAAAAAAAAAGAAGTCACAACTATTCAGCAAATAATTTCTAAGAATATTTTTGTTTTTTTTAAATTGCACACAAATGTTTGTAGCAGTGCAATGATTGGTCGTCTACTACATTATAGTGTCACAAACACACATTTATTGACAGATTTCTACTTTGACTTACATCAGACTGTTGCTGTAACTACTGATGAGTTATTAATGAGACATTACATTACTGATAAACTAAATACCTAAAGATAATGTCTTATCTCCGCAATGGAGGTAATGTTTTCACTGCTGTTTATTTATTTGTTTGTCTGTTAGAGGCGAACATCAAAAGTACTTAAGTGATTTTGACAACATTTTTAATCAAAGACGACCTTGTGTCATAGAAGATGACATTACATTTGAGAGGATCCAGATCAATACACTAATTCTGGATCAGTTTGAAAAAAAAAAAAAATCCCTCTCTCATCAATGGCAAAATTTCAAAAATTCTTATTTCAATTCCTCATTGACAGATATTTAAGAAATTTCACTGATTTATGTTGGCTTGGTTCCTCGTTCACCTAACAGAGTTTCTTTCTTCCAGATCGGATCTGGACTGGCCATTTTATCGCGATTTTTCGGGAATAAAAGGGGGGTGCCATCGTATCACTTATCTAGAAAACTGCATATCTGGCAAGGGGAATATTTGGCGAAGTTTGCATCTTCTCCCCCGTTCTTGCGTGGGTTTTCTTAGAGTTCTCCAATTTCCTCCAACCATCCAAAAACATCTATGTTAAATTAATTGAAGTTTTTAATTGGCCTTAAGAGTGAATGTGAGTGGTTGTCTGTTTGAGTTGCTATGGACTGTGTACCCCCCACTTAATTAGCGCGCTTTGAGAGCCAGAGATGAATGTCAGCAAACCCTGCGACCTGAACAGGAATAAGCAGATCAGTAGATAAAGTAAGAAAATAATTAATTTATTACATTAACCAGTGTTGTGAAAAACGTGTATGTAAAGCCCCACAAGATCCTGGAAAAGATTTGAAGATATCTTTCTAAAAAGTAGCCAAATAATGGACTGTGAAATGTGTACAGACACTGCATAAAAGGTAAACCATCATCATTCAGGCTTCAGTTGTTGCTAGCTAACAGTTCTTTAAACTGTCACCATCTCTAGAAGAATGGGAGATAAATGACCAGGCATCAACAGGTGTTCTGCTCACTTTGACTAAACTGTTACAAAACAGCCATGCACCACTTAGGGTTGTCAACATGTTAGGTCACATAGTTATATCTGATGCACCGTGTGTCAGACAGGTTAAAAAAAGCTGACCTCGGGTCTTTTCCCATCTTATCCTCCTCTTTCCGTCTGCTGCCCTCCCTTCCTCCTTTTGACTAAAGGCCCACTTCCCTCTGTATTAACACACAGGATTCCCTTCGTGGAAAAAGTACATCTGAAACCTTTCGTGGCCCAGATGCCCGCATGAGTCGGCTCCCCTGCTATCCTGGAGTGCCAGGTCTTGAGCTTTTGAGCGCTGATCCAGAGCCCAGACTGTCTGCAAATTAGAGAAATTAGCCTAGACAGGCGCAGGACAGTGAAAGAACCTAAATCCTCATCTGCCCTCCCTCTTCTTCTTCTTTCCCCTCCACTTGATCAATCCCGAAAACCTTCCACCACCACCGGTAACCCCCTACCCCCCACGCCATACTGAACAGTAAAGCTCCACTCTCGGAAAAGCAGTGTTGCCATATGGCAGCCAATTTGCTATTTCATCAGCCATGGTAAGAAAGAAAGGGGGAGAAAAAGAGAGGTGAAGATAAGACACAACAGTAAATAAAGCCATGACCATAGCCGAAAGCAAATCAAAAGCTTTTTAAACACTTATTAATGCCCCAATTTAAATAACTCCCATCTCAAATATTTTTAAATTAAATATTTAATTGCAATAAAATACATTCATGTTGAATTGCAATAACAAAACATGCATTGGTGTCTCAAAAAGATTGTACTTCTTGTAGTGTTGACCTTTGACAGCATGTGCAGACAAGGTTAAAAATATTAAAAATAAATAAATAAATAATAATAATAATAATAATAAATAAATACATGAAATATTTAATAACTGTGATATTGCATAACTTGTCACATTTTAAGCTCAATTTTAAATATCAATATAACATTTTACAGATGATTGCCCACCTGACTCTGCTTTTATGAAATACGTGATAGATTAAAAGCATTCCACTTAGGAAAACGTGTCACACCTAAATAGAAAAAATAAATCTTTTCACCCTCCATATGTTGATTGAACTGCTCTCGCTTGCCCTAGTTATGTAAACGCAGAGCACTGGGTGATACCACCAAAACCCTTATGTCAGACGGACTAAATCGTGCCTGTCTGAAAGTAAAGGTAACACACTCCTGACAGGTGACTTAGTCGCCTTCCTGTTTTAGCTACATGACCTGCCCTACATCTGTATTCGTGCATGAGCGAAAGACACCTTACATGGATTGTGTTTGCGTGAGTAGACAGAGGCATGATTACTTGTTTACTTTCATACTGGCCGAGAAGAACTGATAATCTGTGAGAAATAGATGCCACGAAAAGTTTAAAATCACACGTCTAGATTGGTTGGTGAGTTTGATTATGTGTGCCGCAGGAGTCCAGGGGTCTGATTCAGATGTTCTCCGGTCAGATGTAGGTCAAGGAGATACAGTGGCAGCAGATTGCTCATTAAGTGCCAAACCAAGCAAAAGTCTACATGTGTGTGTTGTTCTGTGGCACCAGGCCAGCCATCTGGTCCTCCTTTATTCATTCATTAAGACGTCTTCTTTGTGTGCGGTGTGGACGCGTGTGTGTGTGCGTGTGTATCTGTACGCACTCATCACAACAGCCACTTGCTTTCCAAGTGTACAACGTCACTGATGTTGTTGTCCAAATCCCAACAGTTGTGTGTCAGATGGCTCTGGTCACATGACCGCAGCGGCTTGCGATTGGTCAGGACGGTAAGCTTAAAGGGCTTGGCGCAATCTTGGTTCACAAGTTTCTGGTGTGAATGACAGAGTGGCCACAACAAGAGCGGATACCTGAAGGATCTAATTGGAAGGAATTTTTGAAAACCGAGGGCATCAAAAGAGAAGAAGGCTGATAGAACGACAAACAGAGGATGACATAACCAAAGAAATGAGGATCCACCAGCTAAATGAATGTCTAAAAGTAAGTTGAGTTTACGTTTGATTTGGTTGTTTTATAAATCTTTGCTTGAACCCATTATAGTTAAAAATAAAAAATTGGAATACCTAGTAAAATTTGGAGAAAAGAAAATCTGAGCTATTGACTGATTGCAGATTTCTGTCAAATTACCAAATACTTGTTTGGGTAAATGTCACTAGCACAACAATATAGAGAGAGACTGATTCACTTCTATACTATTTTACTTTTGTTTTTCTTTGCTTTTTTTAGATTGTTACCTGAAAAATGTTCAAATCAACTCATATCCCTTATTTAACTCTTTCTTCCAGAACTTGAGCTTTAACCACCATACCTAAGACAAGGGACCAACCCCAACCCAACCAAAGTATTGTAATACCAAAGTATCAGAAACCAAAAAGGAACAAACCAAACCGACAGCCCTAACAGCTAGTCCTGTGAAACAATCAAAAATGAAGCTGGAAAATACAACTGGAGATATGAACCGATGGAGAGAGGTGGATTTCGCCCTCAACTGCACCTACATCGTGCCAGACCAAGTCTCCGACCCCAGCTTCAGCTTGCCAAAAGCAATGACTTCCATCCCACGCAACCTCACATTTGAATATAGCGGAGACAATGAGGTGAGATGCTCATTTATTCAGGTTGGTTGCCCATAGAATTACAGATGAGTTTACCCCACCCAACTTTTTGAACATCACATTAAATACTAAACCATTTGAAGGGTAACCCTAACCCAACAGAACGGAATGCTGAAAATTCAACAAACTCGTTGTAACTTAATCATTACATATAATGTACTGTCATGCCCTCTGTATTACTTGGAACAAAAGATCTGATGACTAATGAGTCTTACACACGTGTTTAGTGTGGGTGTGTGCAAATGGCCACCAGCAGCTTGAAGTCAAGGGCCTTGCTTACATCTTGCGACCTCCCGGTTTGCATACTATTTTGAAAAATTGCCTCAGCCATTTATGCCGTCATCATGTAAAAATAGGACAATGCTTTTAATCTTTGTCACCACACAGAGTGGGTCAAAGTGCACAGAATGCCATGTTTACCTTCTTTATACAATCACACCTCCACTCTCACCCAGGTGAGTCAGAGCAAATACGCAACACAGTCAGCTGACTGGATCTTCCTAACTGTTGGAAAATCAGTCAGTTGCCTGGGCATGTTTCTACTTTACCACATTGCAAGGGTTTGAGAGGAAGTTTTTTTCTGTTGCATTTAAGAGGAAGTTTTTTTTATCTGTAAAGTAGCAGACATCAATGCCACAATTTGACTCTTCAGTGTTTTAGGGCTTGTGGTTGATTTTACTGTCTCTTTCCCTTTTCTTTTCTCGTGTTTCTTCTCTCATTCTCATGCTTGAAGGTTTTTTTCAGTCCCTCTGCAGCACATGCAAGAAAATTATTTTAATTTCACATTTCAAGCCATCTACCTGTTGATTGGCCACCTCATCTCTCACTCTTACATGAGGCTGCCAAACTTGATGTAGCATTCTGCCTGTGGTGCCATTTGTAGTTCTTTACAGCTATAAGTTTATAGACTATATAAGGAGATACATTATATACCAACAACTTATTCATCAGATTGAATGTAACCAAAGACTACTGCAAAAATACTCACAACTGTCTCCAACAATTAAATGAGCCTCACAACACGTGTCCATTAGGGTGCATTTGGTCCCTGTCGTAGGTTCATCTAGACCTTATTATGGCTATATCTTCACAATTTTGAGGAAAGCGTGCCCCCCAAACCCAAAGTAGTGCGAATGGGGCACGTGGCAGATGGGGTGTTTGGAAGGCGTGCTGCTAAGGAGGGAGAGATGCTTTTGAGGGGAAAGATGGGGATACTCTAGCTGGGGAGTGGTGGGTGCGTGTGGGGAGGTGCGTGATTTAGGTTAAAGCCAGATGATTAACTTTCGTTGAGGACAGGCAGCATGCCAGGCACCCGGCCAGGCATCAGGCTTCACTCTGGCAGGCGTTCAAGCTATTTTAAGCCAGTGGAGACAAAACAAGGGGTTGGGAGGAAGCTGAAGAAAAGGAGGGCTTTTACAAGAATAATGGCGTGGGTCTAGCTAAGAATGGCCCTCCCCCTTAGCCCCCTCCCCTTTCCTGAAAACCTGGCTAAACTGGGCAGTTGAGCTTTAGCGGTGGTCCTGCAGCCACAGCAATTCGTTAGTCACGCAACATCAACGAAGCACAATATCCCTGTCATAGTGGTTTATCTCATCAGCACAGCTACTTGCGGACATGTGAGCATATACCACTGCTCCCCCCCAGTGACCTGTTGTTTCTCTAATCGTATGATCATGTATTATTTGAATATGATGACACTGTCAAGTCTTTTGGGGTTGTCTTGTTGTCTTCTTCGAGTTTTATCTATATATAAAAAAGGGGGTTGAGAGCTAGTTGGGTATTTAGGGGTGAAGACAATGCTCATTAGCATGCTGATGGTTGTGTGTGGTGCATCTTGATGCCCACTTTTTATTAAGCGTTAATCATAAGTTGCACAGTTATAGCAAGTATTTTCTTTAAATAGAGCTTTGTTCTAATAGTTAATCTGTCAATTTAACGACTTTCTTTTTGTAAACTTTTTATTGTATTGTTCCCTTCATTAATGCAGGACTCACTTTGTAACCAAAACCTTGGTTCTCATAGTAACCTTTCTAAAGAATTATCAATCCACTGCAGGATGACAAAATCAGTGAGGTTTCTTCAGTGGCTTTCCTCCTTTCTTGTCTTGCATCTGCGCTCGTGTCTTTGCTCTCGTGTCGCCGCTGTTCACGAGGATAGGAGGTCAGAGATCAGTGGAGTAGGTCAGAGAGAGTGTAATTCTCTTCATTCGTTTAACTCATTAGTGTCTAATGTGGGGCACCTTCCAAGTGTTATAAATGGCTTCACAATCCGTCTGGGTTATCATGACGAAGCCACAACAGAAACATCTCGGGGTAAGAACAGATAAACATTGGTGTGTTTTTCTACTTTCTTTCTAACTACCACTAAAGGTTTCTATCACCTGGGGAAAGCAAAAATGGTTTTGTGCTGAGATTCTGAATAACACCGGAGTTTTTCTTGAAATCTTGAAATACATTTTAAATTTTTTTCAGGTGACGGGCGTGTTCAGCAAAGAATACATACCTCAGGGAACTCGCTTCGGCCCACTACAAGGAGACATCTACACCAAAGACAACGTTCCCAAACAGGCCAACAGAAAATACTTCTGGAGGGTACGGCAACAAACATACATATAACAGTGCATTGTACTTATTTGCAGTCAGACTTGTGGTGATTAGCTGTTAGCAATGAGCAAGTCTACGAAAACATTCTTCTTAACAATTATTTTAGAAACATATATCTTTCTATGCAAGGTGTTGCAGTCTCTATTAGAATGCTTAAGGCTAGCTTTAGTTTACAGTAAAACTTCCATGTATAGTGAAAGGAGACGTTTTTGCCAAGGACTCAGTTTTGGTCCCCTCATTGTGGTATGCTATACAACTGTCTGCCTTTTACCAAAAACGCTAATGGTGTAAGCAAGGAACAAAAGAAATGTGAGTAAAAATGATATCATTGTGAAAGAGACATAAGTTCTAACTGAGAATATGACCTCATTGGAATTCAATCAACTCTTAACAAGTTGGTTTCTTCACTTATTTTATACAAATCCTGTGTACATGTAAACAAAGAAACAGAAAACGCTTTGGGGTTTTTTAGGAAAAGCTTTTTGAGGAAGTTGGTCACACTGTTAGCATGCAAGAACACATCTTTACCAGCACTCTAGTCTTTGTGCAGCATGTCACACACACACCAGCACAATGAAGAGGAAGTGTCTTAAATATTAGCCGCCCCTTCTAAACATTGTTTCTCGTATTTTAGTCATCCCAAGGCAGTTTGTGTCATTCAGGATTTTTCCTTTTTATTGTTGCTGATTCCAAATCCCATCAGGAGTTTTCATTTCCACATATTTTCCTGTGGGCTTCCTTTCCTGTAAACCAGTCAGGGGTGTTGCTGTGGTATAATAGTGAAAGTGAAAAGTGACACATCGCAGGAGTTGTTGTGTCATGCAGCGCGTGACAGGTGATGAAGGCAGACGTGCCTGTGCGAGTGTGTGCTTTTGGCTGGCTGCCAGCACATATTGCATTTCCCTGTCACTCTTAACGTTGTTTGGCTTAACGCAAAATCTGCTTCCTTTTTACAAAAGAACACAAACCTACTGTATAATCCTTAAAATCCCTTTTACCTGAGCACTAACATGCTTTCTGACACATGTGGCAAGATTTGACCCCAGGAGGTGTGATATGGAGAAGGAAACAGAGAGAGAGAGTTAAAGGGGCAGTGATTAGTGGGCCACGCCTCCATCCTTTAACCTCAAAAACACACACAGAGGAGTGAAACAGGCAGAATGCACAGAGCAGGCTAAAGAAGTATAACATAGCAACAGAAGAAGTCTTGTTTGTACATGGCAGAGGTGAATATTATAATGTTTGTTATATGAAATATTTTCCTATAATTTTGGTATACATAATTATTACCTAAATTAGAAAACCATTTAAAATATTTTTATTATTTTGGTAAAAAAAAAAAAAAAAAGTAATCAATACTACACACATTGTCATTGTAACACCACCCCGTCTTTCTCTTCTCTTGCAGATATACAGTGGTGGACACCTTCAAAACTTCATCGATGGCTATGACGTCCAAAAGAGCAACTGGATGCGATATGTCAACCCGGCCCATTCCCTGGCTGAACAAAACCTGGTGGCGTGCCAGAACGGCCGGGACATTTACTTCTACACCATCCAACCCGTGGAGCCCAAACAGGAGCTGCTGGTGTGGTACAGCCAGGAGTTTGCCCAGAGGCTTTGCAGCCAGCAGGACGACATCAAGAAGAGTGAGTAGAGCAGGAACCACCAAGCTTCGGAATTATTGACTTGTTGTGCACGCAAATTCAAACAAATCTGTTCAATACTTCAGGTAACGATAGCAGGATCTTATTCAGCATGTAAGCTAGGGGGAGGGTTCAATTTTCCAGTATCACTTGTCACTGATGTAATACTGTTTATTTGACATACTGGTCGTCAGGGTCAATTACATTTTTCAGTTACAATTACGTTCTTAATTACCCATGTTAAATTACAATTCAAGTACGACCAGAATTTTTTCCAATTACAATTAAATGACAATATTTTTTTGTCCTCAAAGTCAATTACACATAGGTTGTCAAGTAATAACAAATAAAAGTTAACCTTCCCCTTGTGTTAGCTTTCTGTTAGCATCTCTTATGATAACGGTTCCTAAAACAGCTGTAAAATACAGTAAAAACAAATATCTATCATATAATTTCTTGTCTTTCTGTTGGTTACCTTTTTAGGCTTCCTAATCAATGAAAATATAGGTTTTAATATATTTGATGTGGGCGTCTGATACTTTTTTCTGTCAGTATAGTCCTCGATTTCAATTTTGTGCAAATGGAAAAATGTGGGAAAGCTTGATATGAAACATGTTTTAATAACTGCTAGCTACATATATGTAGAACTGTACATAGAACTGTAAAATGGTCCCCCAGTTTTGCGTTAAATTATAATTGACAATTTTTATAGAATTTCCATGGCAATCATTTAAACTTAATTACAATTTGATTACGATTACGACAGCAACAGATTTTTTTAAATTACAATTAAAATTAAGCCATAATTGTAATTAATTATCAATTACAATTATAATTTATCCCAACCCTGCTGGTCGTGTACTGTAATTGATTCAAATTAAATTGAATTAAATTGCACATCACAACTTGTGGCAACCTACGAAAGTTGTAAGATTTCATTTTTTTTTAAAACACCTTTTGGTTTAACCTAGAAAGCAGAAGGAAGTTAAGGACAAAAATAATATCTTGTTAAAATGAAATAAGTTGGCCCAATGACTCGTTAAATGACATTTTATAACAGTCGACCTGGTTAATAAAAGGATCTGCTCAGTGATCTGTTCAGAGTCCTTTAACAGGAAACGTAGTAAATACATCCTGACGTATATTGTTAGTTCGTAAAGGAAAAGTGTCAGGTCAAAGTTGATTTCTGTAAAACATGAAGTCACATCATGATAACCCCGAGTGCTGAGGGTAGGACATATGATTCACTCTAACTGGATACACCTGATGTGGCACGATTCATCTTTGTGACTAATGAGAAGTCACGTAGTTTTATAAAGGATCTTTGAAACATGCCCCCTCCCTTTATTGTGACTTAGAGGTTTGTTCATTGTTTGTTCTGGAAGGCCTGTTTTTCTGCATTGGATTATTAGGAGTGGATTTTCCCGAATTAGATGCCAAAATTTTGGAAAAGCAGTAAAGGCTAGAGGTGATTTCAAAGTGTAATGAAATTTATGGAGGAATCAAATCTTTAAGGGCATTTAATTAAAAAAAAAAAAAAAACAAAAAACTGTAAAATTGAATATTTTTGCATAAAGCAACTGGGATGAAACATATAAGGCAATGTTCCCATTTAGCTGAGAGAAAAGAAAACCAAAGGAAGCGATGTTTCATATGTTCTGTGGTGAGGTCAGCGCCGCAGCTTTATCTAGAAAACATGTCACAAGTGAAACTCATGTTCAGCATTTTGCTGAACAACCATTCATACATGACATGACACGTGGACTATCACACAGTTTACCATCAAGCTTTTCTCACACTACGGTGACTGACAACTGGAAATGTGTCATGTTAAAACTGAAAATACTGTTATCTATCATAGTTAGTTGCTTAAGTGCTGACCAAACAGAATATAAGAGTTAAATTGGCTTAGTTTTTGACATGATTCTGATGACTTGTCGTGTCTTTTCTGTAAATGATGATTATAATGCATTTCTTGGTTTATTTTCACAGAAACAATGAGTAATGAGGAAAGCCAAGAGTCAGAGTACATGAATCAGCATTTCCCACAACAGACGTGGCAAAAGAACAGACAAAAGGACGAAGTGAAAGAAGAAAGAGACGAAGACACTGAAGAGAAGATTGATGTGGAGTTATTGGAAAGGGACACCCCTCCGGACACGCCCAATGATCAGATCATGGACTTTAGCAAAAAAATGGAGAAGGAGCATGAGGATGCTGAGGGCAGGAGCATCATTCCTTCTCCCCAACCCGAGTCCAACTTGAATTTAAACCCATCTTTCTGCCCCGAAGACCATCCAGCACTAGCAGTTACTAACAGAAACCTCCCTCTGCACCTCCACGGTCTGTACGAGCACAGGGAGCGACTTGTCTCTTCGTACCCCCTTTACCCCGAGTCCCGCTCCCTCCAGCCCTCTTTCCAGTTTCTTCCTCATTATGGCCCACACTATCCCCGTCTGCTCCTCCCTTCGTACTCTCCCCCCTTTCCTGGGATGCTACCCTCAAGAGGATCTATCAGATACAGCAGCTACCTTGGCACAGACGGCCTGCCGTACCCCCCGATCGGCCCTCCTAATCTAGTCCCAGTGTCCCTCCCTTACACCCCGCCCTCACAGGGGGGTCTGAAAGAACTCACGCCAAATATCTCACCTCCGAGAGGCGCCCCTGCCACCCCAGAGCTGTCCCCAACCACCAAGTCCATCAGTCATCACCTGTCTCCAGAGCAGTCTCCCTCTGTCTGTGAGGAGGCAATGAACCTCAGCCTCGCCACTGCCAAAAGCAACTCAGCACCTCGCAACGGCCCCGGTCACAAGTCCCTGCCTTACCCCCTGAAGAAGCAGAACGGAAAGATCAAGTACGAATGTAACATCTGCTTAAAGACGTTCGGACAGCTCTCAAACTTGAAGGTAAAGACTCACTCATTTTAAGTTCTTTTTTAAAGTTTCGGTATTTCATTTGTTGCGCATCAAGTCAACACCGATTGACCCTCCTTTTCTTAAATTTCCAGGTTCACCTTCGCGTGCACAGCGGCGAGAGGCCTTTCCAGTGTAACCTATGCAAGAAAAGTTTTACTCAGCTGGCACACCTCCAGAAACATCACCTGGTACATACAGGGGAGAAACCGCATGAATGTCAGGTATGTCAAAAATAACCTCTGTGCACTATTCCTGTCCTTTCACGACCTTTGCATAAGCTTTACCGGTCTTACCGTGATGTCAAAGAAAAGAAAAGAAAACACAATGTTGGTGGATAGTATGTGGCATGTGTAATGTGATGTTTTCGTTTGTTTTTTTAAATGAAACGAAAAGTAACGTGATGTTAAAGTCACACTGAGCCAATGCACACCTTGTCAGCTAAGGACAGTATTATGCGTTTGTTTGTAAATGTGGTTCTGTGGGTATGAGTGGTTGAAATGGGACAAAGACCCAGTAATCCCTCTTGTTTAATGTACTACAAAGGCCTAAAGCGACAATCTATCATGACACACTCACTCCTGTGAGCATTTGTCATAAAAACGAGTCCAACCCCTCATTTTCTTGTTTTCCAGGTGTGTCATAAACGCTTCAGCAGCACCAGCAACTTGAAAACACATCTACGATTGCACTCTGGGGAAAAGCCCTACCAGTGCAAACTGTGCAACACAAAATTCACCCAGTACATCCACCTCAAACTGCACCGCCGCCTCCACAGCAGCCGCGACCGCCCCTACCACTGCCAGCTGTGCTCCCAGGCCTTCTTCCACCGCTTCTCGCTCTACATCCACCAGCGCTGCTGCTGCGCGGCTACGTCCAACGCCCCCGTCAACCCCCGCATGAAAGAGATGGTGGAGCAGTTTGACGCCAGCCAGGAAGCTGACACGCTCACGGAATTGGCGTCGCCACCTCTGGTGGGGGAAGCCGTGGAGCATTGGCTGACGCGTACCCTGGAGGGCGAGGGAAAGGAAGACCAGAAAGAGGCCACCATGCTTCTGAAGGCTCTCATCGCAGCTATCAATTCGCCAGGAACCCATTCGCCTACACCTGCCACTCACCACAGCCCGTCCCTCACCTTCCAGAAAAGAGCCAGCGTCGTTCATCTGCACACAGGATCAACTGTGAAAGCAGAGGGACAGTAAAACTAAAGAAAGACTGTCAAATAAAGTTCCCTCTCTGCTCTCCGAGAGCCTGACAGGGAAACAGAAACTTTTGTAATCCAGTGAGCTCATCACCAAATAAAAAAAGGACATTCCAAAGACTGGGGGGCGAGGTTCAGTGATTGTACTTCATCCCAAAAACTGGTTTAAAGAATAACAGCGGGGAGATTTTAACTGTGAAATATTTGAAACTGTTTTCACTCAGGTAGACAACGGTTTGAACTTTGTGCTTTAACTTATTATTCTTGATTTTTATTTCTATTTTTTATGAGTCATCTTTATTTATTTAGGTGTATCTCAGTATGTTCTCGTCGTAGATTCTGTTAATGTCTAGACTTATCTGAAGAGAATTGATCTCTTTCACAACTGGACTCAGGAGAAATGTTGTGGTATGAACTGTGAATGAAAGTTCTTGCACTACTGCGTATACTCTGTATTTGAAAAACCACCTTTAAATATTTTATTTATTTATCAACAGAAAGGGAATTTAGTGATGTCTTATAATTGTACGGGATAAGGTACAATTTGCCAAATGTAACGAAAACTATTTGACATCATTGGGCCCAACAGCTCGTTCCCATCTACTGCATTAATACTGGATTCAGTTGTTTTTCTGTCTTTAAAGGCTTTATTGAAAAGGAGCTTCAACCAAATTCAGACATTGATACCTCGTCGACAAAATAGAGAAAAGAACAAAGCCTGATACCATCATCCTCTCCAACTTCTGAGTCATTATTTGTGTTTGCTTTATATGTGTTAGTTGTTTTTACACTTTGTACATTCTGCGTAGGTTTTATTTTTGCAAACAGGTGAAGAGATGTCGAGAGATTATATGTGAAAGAATATTTTGATGATACTTTTCTATTGACATGATGTAGCACATTAAAGATATTGTTTCTATACATGCATCGCTCTCTGTGTTTCTGTTGCCCCACATACATTACTATATATACTATAATATTTACATATGGTAAATACATCTAAGATGGACTCATCAACCATATTGTGTTGGTCATCAGTCCATCATAGTAGGACAAACAGGGGCCAAATACGGACCAGTTTAAAGTGGACCACAGATTTTTAACATTTTTGTTCCCTAATTTTCCACACAGAATTGTAATATCCATACAATATCCAAGCAATAAAAGACAGATAACAGTCCCTGCAGGATCCTTACTTCTAAAATTCTCAAATTTTCTGACCATTTTTTTTTTTTTTAATTTGAGGGAATTTTGTGTAATTGTTTGTGATTTGTGACTAAAAGTGTCTTTAGTCGCGATAAAAGCGGAAGAAAAGTTGCGAGCCCCTGCAAATGTTTTGGCGTTTTATTTGAACGGACTGAGATATCTACAACTGAATTATTTGGTCATTTACACAGTGATTTCTGTTTTTTTTCCTGCTGCTTTTACGTTCTCCTGCCCTTTAGGCCAAAATGGATGGCCTAAAGGGCAGGATTTTTCATCCGGGTCATGACATTCCAGGAAAAGTTATTGAATTTGAAAAAACAATTATCTTGTCTTGAAAAATCATGGAATAATTTAACTGTGTTGGAATAGTTTTGGAAATATAGCTTATTTTATTTCAATGTTCAAAAACAAACCTTCGCTATTACTATGGAATGTTAAGCAAGTCCCTTAACCATAAAACCTTGTGTTGTACATCGCTTTCATGTGTCTGCAAATTGAAATTGCAATCTTATACTCTTATAATTAGTTATTGTTTAATGTTACATTCAATAGATGATGCATCATTATTTAAAAAATATTGCAAAATGGGTGTCCAAAGCAAATGCAAAAAGCAAATAAGTGATGGACACAACTTGGATTCTCTGTGCCACATTTTTGCTACTAACCATGGCCCACTGTCAGACCTTTGTTACACTAGTACACTGGCCCACACTAATGGTCTTGAATCGAGCTTAGCAGTTCAAAACTAAATGATGGAAATTTGGTCAAATATTTATAAAAGTTTTGAAAAAAAATTGTGAAAAAAGTGTGGGAACCCCGGTCAAAGGTTGCCGTTCAACGAGGAAAGAGAACATCATCATCCGCAAACAGCAAGAGACGAAATCTTGCAATTCTGTCCCTCGTTGCATAACCCATCATACTGCTCACACTGCTTCACACCATTTGCACTGATGTCCATCCAATATATCATTACATGCGACCAGTACACTACAAAATCTCGTGTGTAGTGGTCAATGGTTCGCTGCTCAACTAGTCTAGGACACTCTGATGGACTATCATTCTATCCTATTCTGTTTGTGCTTTCTGTTCACTAACCCAACCAGTGGAAGCGGATGGCTGCCACCTCTGAACCTGGTTCCGCTGGAGTTTTTTCTCCCCACTGTCGCTGAATGCTTGTTCATGTGAATCTTGTTGGGTTCTTTCTTTCTTACTATGGACTCTATATTTTGTTAAGCACACGGAGATGACTTTGTTGTAGTTTGCACTATATAAATAAAGTTGAATTGATTCCGAACTCAGACTCGACCACCCGGCTGCACTAAGACATTCTCTCAGCAGAAGTCATAAACAAAACGATTTTGTCTTACAACAATAATACTATTGACTCCATGGGTAAACCTAGAAACAGTTTTTTGATTTATCTAATTCAGCAACTTTCCTCTCCCATGTTGGCTATATCAAACACATCTTAGAAACAATTGGGACTTTTGTAATGCATTAAATATACTATTGTGTGCAGCGATTGTAGTAGTTTCAGATTAATCAGTTAATTCGTCACTGCTGTGGCTGTTTAAGAGGAGATAAAAGGAGAGGAAGTACAGAAGCAATATTATTGTCATTGAGTGAACGCAAAAAGTGATTCTTTTGTTTTTCTCCTGCCAACTTTTACTTTGTGTGTAAACACGTTCCTCCTACCATTTCCTTGAGATTACACAATACTTGATTACAACTCTGCATTGTAAATGTGACACAGCTTCTTCCAGGTAACCACATCAAACAGTTTTGAACGTGTTCCAACCGAAGGCTATGCCAGTGCTTAAAAATCCCCTCTCAACATGCACCTCACTGCGGAATACGTAACTACTCTGACAACATCCCGTGGCTCATTTAAGCTTGTTGTTGTTGGCGTGTGGTTTTAAACATAGTGGTTTGTTTCTGGTTAATGAGGATTTGATGAGACATGAGAGCAAGTAAACAAAGAGCATCATTTGGACATTACAGATCACTAATCAACTGACTCATGCTCAAGTTCCCGCCTGCAGTCAAACCTTTTGTTTCTTTTGTCTTCTCACTAGGAAGAAGCTTTGCTTGGAAGATGACCAGATATTGTCGCTATATTTGATCTTCCAAACAGGTGCTGAAACCCCCAAGCAATACGCACCTCTATCCTTATTTAACTGAAAGATCTCATTGATGATAACATTCAATCAGAAAGGAGTGTTTCTGTCAGCGTTTCAACAAGCGTGCCAAGAAGAAACACACACACACACATACACACGTGTTCTTCTGTTCTCGAGAACAGAGGAACACGTCGAACTGTAGCCTGTGAGAAAGCTGAAGTTGCACTTTTCTCAAGCGCAAATGGCCATTAAGATAGTTTATGATCGTGTTTCATCTGTAAATCAATGTGGTCGGTAGGTTTTGCACAGAACGTATCCAGTTGCAGATTTTTGTTTAATCTTTGGAGAAGACGGTGCTTATGTATGAACGCTGGGATAATACAACACTGTGATGTTAAAGCAATCAGGCAACTAGGTCTAAAGATTCTACACATGAAGATAAAAGGAGCACTAGGGCTGGGCGATATGACCAAAATTCATATTTCAATATTGTTTCTCCAAATGGTGATATACGATATACATCTCAATAATTCTAATTAAAATAAGGCTGACCAGAAAGAAAATTCAGGGTTAAGTTTGATAATGCAAAATGCCACACAGGCACATTTTTTAATAAACAACTGCACAATATGTAACACTTTTAGCTTTTTCTCCTCTAAGGGACAGCACGTGTGAGTGAGTTCTGTAGTGTGGCTTGTTTAGGGGAAGGTCTGGGTTAGGACGTACTCAGTAATCCATCTAAATGTGCTTTTCATGTCAGCAGAGACTCCTAAAACGAGTATTTTAATACAAAATAAGCTATAAAATAAAAATCTATCGATACAGGCAATAAGCAATTTTTTTATATCACCAAAACAGAAAACTCAATATATCTTCCATCGCTCTAAGGAGTGCTATACCTCTAACAGGTGTGCTGTGGTATAAATATGTAAGAATGGAAGCACATAGCATTCATAACAATTGTGGATATGTTTTGTGACGTGTCAAATATGACCATATTTGTGTAGTTTGTAGACATTGTGAAATTACAAAAAATGAAATGATTAGACAACAATCAAATGCATCACATCATAGCCGACCCATCAGATTAAACGTAACGTACGGCGCCAAAACAGCATTGAATGGAGGTTATTTTCTCAATTTTCAAAGTTCATAAATGTAGCTATACTTAGAGCCTATTATAGAGTGTCTATTCGTACGGTTGCCGTAGCGTCTTAGGTTTAGGGTTAGGTTATAACCCAATATCGCAACAATTTTTAGTGTTCGGGTTAGGTTTACGGTTAGGTTTAGTCTTAGTTACGTGACCTAAACTAGCCAATGACGGGCACTGCATACAGATAGAATGTTGGTATACTGATATGTCAACCATATAGATAGCCACTGCCTTTTTTTAAATTTTGCATTGAATTCATTGGCATTGTTTTATTTAAAAAAAAAAAAAATCATTTTATACACATGCCTTTTTTCCAGTTGTGCAAGATCTAGTTTTTGTCCTTTTTAAATATCTAAATGAGATGTTTGCTCAGTGACTCAGATGGACCAGAGGTGTTGACTGGTTAACTGATGGAGGAATATTACTCATTGTGGTGCGATGTGAACTGTCAAAGATGTGATGACGGGATGCATTTGGTTGTGTGTGGAGCCAAATATTTACGGTAACATTCTCCACACTTGTATCGCATCACATACCGTATCGTATCACATACTGTATCGTGTGTCACATACTGTATCGTGTCACATACCGTAAGCTCAGGAATTTTAGGAATATTCAAAAATATAAACTTTTCATGGGAATTATATATTGGAATTAAGTGGAAATTCTGAGTAATTTAAAATAACGGAATCATATCGAAACAAATATTAGCATATCTACAACACAAATGTAATCAACTAGTGTGGCAATCAGAGTTGGGGTCAATTATAATTGTAATTGCATAATTTATAATTAATTACAATTATGGCATAATTATACTTGTAACTGTAATTTTAGAAATCTGTTGCTGTCATAATCATAATTGAATTGCAATTGAGCCCACACCAAAAATATGAAAACCTATATTTTCATTGATTAGGAAGTCTAATAAGGTAACCAATAAATAGGAAATAAATGAGATGATACACATTTGTTTTTAGTGTATTTTACAGCTGATTTAGGACCTGTTATCTAATTTCCCTAACTCATTTACCGATTAAGCTAACTCAAGAGGAATGTTAACTTTTATCAGGTTATTTATTTCATTCTCAGTAATTGTGATTAACTGTAATTGAAAATTAGTAATTGAGAACATAATTGTAATTGAACTTTTCAGGGTAACAAATATGTGTAAATTCATTGTAATTGGAAAAAAAATAAATAAATAATTAAACATAGGGAATTGAAAACGTAATTGTAACTGAAAGAAAAATGTAATGGACCCAACGCTGGTGGCAACATATGAATTAATAAAAACATTTTATTATGTTTATTAAGTATTTAATATATTGTATGCCATTATATACATATTATATATTATTGCTCTCACGTAATGGGATGTTTTTTGTTTTTTTTCCATTTGTTGACTTTTGTTCTGTTAGACTTTATTCACTCAGGTTGTCGGGGTAATTCCAGGCCCAGTGACAGATACGATCCCCTCCATAGAAACTGGATAATGTTTGTGTTTTGGTGTTATCTCTACTTTCTTATCTTAATCACACCATATAATGTGGGTGGCAATTATATGACAGGTCACAAAAGTTGTTGTTAATTTCTCTGTGTCACTGAGACAAAGCAGAGACATTAACCCTGGTTTACCTCCTGAGAAAAGTCATCTTAGAAATGACTCATTTATTTCTCAGTCATTTTGAGTAGCTGTAAATGAGCAGAGTTCCTTTAACAGGATTTCCGGTTGGAACACCGGAAGTGGTGAGTCAGTGAGTACGTAGCGCCCTCGTGAGGCACCGGATATCACATGCAGGCGCACAAACAGTCAAACGTGAGCGTGTGTTTGTGATACACTTGTAAAATAATGGAAAGACTAATCCTTTGTATACAGTTTAACAGCTTTTTGTTTTGTTTTTTCTTTTTCTTTTTTACCATATTTGAAACCTGAAAACAACTAAATGTTTTCCTGCTGTTTGTTATTTCAATCAATCAATCAATCAATCAATCTTTATTTGTATAGCGCCAAATCATAACCAATGGTATCTCAAGGCACTTTACAGTAGAGCAGTCTTAAGGACGGACTCTTCATTTTATGGATACACACATATGCATATATACGTATATACACATACATATGTATCCCACACCCAACATGAATTCATCATGGCGGCAAGGAAAACCTTCTGTTAAGCAGCAGGAACCTTGTGTGGATCCCATTCCTATGATGAACAGCCATCCACGTTATGCTGTGTTGGGTGTGTGCAGAGAAAAGGGTGGAGACAGAGCCGCTGAGTCTCTGTAACTCCACACTGAGGATCCCACGGACCTGCAAGACAAAAGCCAGAAGGAGTACAGGAGCAAACACACAAGGGAGTAAGCAGACATAGAGGGAGTGTTTGAAAGAGGAATGGGACCCTCTCCGGTCCCTCTCTAACCTAAATGACCTCTCTCTTAACGCCCTCTCCAACCTCTCTCCAACCGAGCATGCCAGACCCCCCCCCCCCGGCAGTCTATGCCTATTGCATCTTAATTATGAGCTATGAGCTCTTCTTCTTCTTCGTTTCTTAGTTTTGTCATTTTCTTTGTTATCTCTCATTTTTTTCTTAGTTATTGTGTGTTATCTTATTTCTCTGATCTGTTATCTGTATAGCTGTGCATTGCTGTATCAATAAATTTACATGACATATGGTGTACTTTAGTGTAATTGCAAATTTATGTTCAATAATATTAACAATAAAATAATTTGTGTAATGTATTTATTATTATTATTATTATTATTATTATTATTATTATTATTATTATTATTATTATTATTATTATGCCTCACTGATTACATCAAGTCTCTTAAATTGATCAGACAAAATATTTTTTTAAAAAAAGCCACCAACATTTTAAAGCAATTTAATATTTTATATTTTTTTCTTCTATTATTTAGAACTGTATTGTGAATGCTTATTTTTCCAGCAAGTGCCAGACTGTGTTATTGTGCATGTGTACCCTGATTTAAAATGTATATGTATTATTACTGCATAGTATAATAATAAAATCAAATAAAAATTTAAAAGAAGTGAGTGCGTATTTTTGACAAAGCTGTCGCATATTCTGCAAGACAGTGCTTTTAAATGGACAGGAATATTTTTTTTCCAAGTTGTTGCCTAGTTTATGGGTTTTTTGGGGGGTGGGCTCATTTCAAACCTGGAAGAATAAAAAGACTGGAACAAATGTGTGTTTTTTGTTGTTGTTTCAGTGAACCTTGTTTTGAGCGTTGGTTTAAGTTTCCTGCTGAAAACGTAAACGCTGTATGATGTCAAAGAATTACTTTTTTGGTGTAGAACTGTATCTTTATGTTTTGTGCATACTGGCCTGATGTTGCTTCATCATAATAATAAATCTCTAACAGAAATGTAAAACAGTTGTAAACCACATGATGTCACTGTTTGTGCACTGATGACTTCAGAGTAGTAGTGTTGACGTTTCAATAGAGTGTCAATAACAACAGTGCCTATAACACTTACACTTACTATCTAACTCTTAATCATTACTTTGATGGAAGTTTCCACAATTTGTTTAGAAAATACCTGAAATGATCTTATCCGATCCTATGGGTCTTTCTCATTTAAAAAAAAACAAACAAACCGCACATTGCCTCTGCAATTGAGATGTAAAGACCTGTTATATTTATTAGAATTATAAAACACATATTCAAAATGATATGTTATTTTATTTAATGCCCTAACAATGCCTGTCGTGACTTAAAGTGGTGAATTTTGTGACAAATATGCATGTTTTTTTAGTAGTATCGAGTATCTCTATGAGATAGTATCTCATAATTATGACTTAGTATCTCATAATCATGAGATAGTATCTAAAAATTATGACTTAGTAGTATACCATACTTATGAGTTTGATTTTTTTTTTAATTATTATTTTACTTTTCCTAGTTTTTTTCCCACATGGATGACCATTTAGACCTCTTTGATAGTATATCATATATATGACTTAATATCCCATAATTATTACTTAGAATCTGATAATTATGACTTAGTACCTCATAATCATGAGATAGTGGTCCTAGTTTTTTTCACATGGAAGACCATTTAGACCTCTTTGATGGTATCTCATAATTATGACTTAGTATCTCACAATTATGACTGTTTTTTCTTATTATTTTATTTTTCCTAGTTTTTTTTCACATTAAAGATCATTTAGACCTCTTTGATGGTATCTCATAATTATGACTTGGCATCTCATAATTATGACTTAGTATGTCATATTTATGACTGTGATTTTATTATTATTATTATTATTATTATTATTATTATTATTATTATTTTACTTTTCCTTGTTTTTTCCACGTTGAAGATCATTAGGGCCTCTTTGATGATATCTCATAATTATGACTTGGCATCCCATATTTATGACTTAGTATCTGATAATTATGACTTAGTATCTCATAAGTATGACTTATATTTTATTATTATTTATTTATTAATTATTATTATTATTATTATTATTATTATTATTATTATTATTATTATTATTATTATTATTATTATTTAACTTTTCCTAGTTTTTCTTTAGTGTTTTTGATATGTGAAATTAAATAAATGGTTGTAACTTGTTTTCAATGCAGTGTAAAACAGTCCGTCCGTGGGTGTCGGTGAATGGGGGGCGTGGTCACACCTGGCGTGGGCGGATGTCAGCTGTCATCAGGTGCCCGCCGTGCACGCGCTCCTTCTTCCACCTTCCATCAGCTGCCTGTTAATGAGCGTGTGATCAGCTGAGAGCACGAGCGCTGCACCGAAACATGGCGAAGAAGGTCTCCAGCAAAAAGTCTTTTCGGTCCCTGTTCTCCAGGTCCGAGGCCAACCTGAGTGTACCCGTGGACAAACAGGACGAGGACAAACAGGACGGGGAGAAGAAGAAGTTTAAGTTCTTCAAGTTTAAGACGAAGCCGAAACACGACAAGTCGTCCAACGGCAGCGAGCAGGTGGTGAGGTACGCCCGGGGCGATGCCCATCACTGTCTCTGTCTGTCTGTGTGTCTGTGCTAACATGGAGGCATCGCCTGCATCACCTCCATTTATGAGCCTGGTTTATGCTTCGTGACCTTTGCTCAGGTTGTGCATTTTATGGTACACTTAGTTTAAAAGGCTTTGCACCTTTGTCATTTATTTGTGCTGGGCAATATATCGAAATTCAATATATATTGATATTTCTAATATAGAATATCCTTTTATTGCACAAGTACAACTAAATTGCACATTCACCTAATTCACATTCACATTCACAAAATACAGCCCATGTATTTTCTGTCCAGACCAGCCCACTATAATATCAGCGACACCATGTAGAAGCTGTTAATAAGTCAATAATGCTCAATATGTGGCTCTTTATGTCTTTTATATATTATTTCCCCAGAAATCCTTAAAGGGGGGAAACTTTTAACCCTTTATTTCCTTTGGCCATTTTTTTTTTTGCCCCTTTTAAATAAGTTCTGACACTTTTTTTTCAGTCTGGCTATTTTTTGCCCAATAAATACCACTTGTTTCCCTTTTCCCTACATTTTGCCTCTTTTTTTCCCCACATTTTTGCACCTTTTCACTATAGAGGGTTTTCACGGCGCGTCATCCATCGCATCATCAACCCGAAAGTCGCCATTTTGAAGATAAAGCAGCAGGTTTAGAAGCGGCACGCAGACAAGAAAATCCCGAATTTCGAGACGAAATAGTGAGCTATTGCCGTGTTTTTGGCTGTACCAATCTGTCAAACAGTGAGACACATTTGGAGTTTTATAGATTGCCAAAAATCATAACAAATCAGGGAGAACAATCTCTCAGGTTATCAGAGGAAAGGAGGCGCTAGTGGCTAGCAAAGCTAAACCAGGATCTACGAGGCAAAAATCTGGACAACATCTGAAGTTGTTGGGCCCATTTCTTGTCAGATAAGTAAATCGTTATTTGCAGCAGCTCTTAACTTATTTCCTAGTGTGATGATAATAATATAATTCATATCAACGCCAAAACAATCGGTCATAAAAACAGTTTGTTTTTCCCAGGCTGTCACTCTAATGAATGCTAAACAGTCAAAGAGTGTCAGACCTGTTTCTGTAAAATAACCCTGGAACTAAATTCTAACTGTGAATGTACATACACGTATATTATTTAATTTAAATGTACATCTACGCACACAGTATTTAATGTAAATACTGGAAAAGATAATCACATGTTTACTTCATCATCCTTTTCGCACTACTCACCACTGCAGCTTACGATACGGCAATATATCGCGATATTTTTTCGCACAATCGATTATCGATATGCTCGCGCTAAGTATCAATTTTAACAAAACCTTTTCTGCTTTTTCACTAAAATGTGCAGGTAGGTTTTCACAGAAATGTTGTCACTGTTTGTTGAAGGAACCAATACATTGTTTACTGGAATATTGCACAATAATGGTGTCACTGACCCTATTTTTGTTTACAGAAAGCTCTATTGGAAATACTTAATTGTTTACATTGTTATGTTGACACTTATTTACAGAAATGTTGCACTAAAATAGTGTCACTGTTCATGGGTCACTTTTCAATTTATTATCTTTCAGAGATATAAAATAAAAATTATATATTTTCACTTAATCTTTTTTTTTTCTTATGTCATAGATTATCGCAGATTGATTTCTGACCAATATATCGATAATCGCAGTATCGCCACTTCGTGAGATAATCGTTATCGTGAGCTTTGCATTGTGTATTGTGAGGTACCCAGAGGTTCCCACCCCTAGATTTTACCCTACTGATGATGTGTTGTTGCAATATTCAGATGTTGTCCATTTTTGCCTCGTAGATCCTGGTTTAGCTTTGCTAGCCACTAGCGCCTCCTTTCCTCTAATAACCTGTGAGATTATTTTCCCTGATTTATGATTTTTTTTTTAGCGATCTATAAAACTCCAAATGTGTCTCACTGTTTGACAGATTGGTACAGCCAAAAACACGGCAAGAGTTCACTATTTCGTCTTGAAATTTGAGATTTTGTTGTCTGCGTGCTGTTTGTAGACCTGCTGCTTTATCTTCAAAATGGCGACTTCCGGGTTGATGACGCGCATTGAAATTTCTCTATTGTGTTTTGCTCATTAAAGCTACCCTTTGCCATTACATACCACCTGGTTCCTCTTTATCTGCCCATTTTTTTTGCCCACTCTTGACTCTACTTAGAGTGACGAAAATGCTTTTGGTCCATTTTTAGTCATTTTTCACTCTTTTTTTGCCACTTTTGGACCATTTTTGGTCACTGGTTAGTACCATGTCTGCCTCCACTCACTCATAAAAAAAAAACCTAGAAACTTAGTGGACTGGCCCACGGGAACAATGTCTGGGATGCCAGATGGCCAGTCCACCCCTGCAATCCTCATAAAAACAACATAAGGTGTTGTAAAAGTCTGTTGTAATAAAAAGTGCATCAGTATAAAAGTTATCCGTATAAAATATCAGAAAAGAGACAGTATTTCATTTTCCATATCTTAGATGTGATGCTGGTGTCTATAGTGTGTGTGTTTATTATTTAGAGAGTGGATGCGTATTTTGGCGAAATAGAAAATTACAATATTGCCTATAGACAATATATTTTTATTTTGTATTTAAATACTCGTTTTAGGAGTCACTGCTTTCTCTACTTCTTAGAACAGCATGAAAAGCACAGTTGGATGGATTTCTGAGTGCGTCCTAACCCAGACCTTCTCCTAAACAAGCCACACTACAGAACTCACTCACACGTGCTGTCCCTTAGAGGAGGAAAAGTCCAAATGTAGACTATATTGTGCAGCTGTTTGTTTCATAAATGCCTGTGTGGCATTATTCATTGTCTTTTTGGTCAGACTTCATTGAGTTAGAAAGATTAATATCATATATTGCCATTTTGAAGAAAAATATAGAAATATGGGTTTTGGTCCACATTGCCCAGCCCTATCATATATTATTCCTTACCTGGTTTGCTGAACTAGTGCAAATCTAATAAATAACTAAAACAGCCAGGAAATGGATACTAAGTAGCTCTATCGTATTGCATCTTTTATTTTCTAATGTCAACATGCTCATGTGTCATTTATATACTCAGTAATGTGGAAACGGCCCACATACTTTATTTCTGGTTAAAGTAACTTCATTGATTTATATAATGTAACCCCCCCCCCCCCCCCCAAATCTCAACACTGGTTAATTTCTATAGTTTTATAATATTACAGAATGAGTTGTATTTCGTGCAAATTAAAAAAAAATTGAATTGTCAAGACCAGAATGTGTGAAACTAGTTTTAGTTTTGGGTTTCGTATAAGCTGTATTTACTGACATTACTTACACACAGAGGTGTAAAGAGTACTGATATTTCCTACTCAAGCAGAAGTACTGCTACTTGATTGAAATTGTACTTACGTACAAGTACGTCATACATAAAATACTCAATTACAATTAAAAAATGTTTATTTTGAATAATAAGTCTTGCCACGGTTCCCTTGTATATCGTGAACCTCTCATGTAGAAACTTAAAAAGGAATGAGATGAAATTTTCCACAAAAAACATCTGAATAAAGTAGAAGTTTTTGTGAAAATGTTAAATTAAAAATAAAATAAATTAGGTAACACCAATGAATGAAAAGAACAATATTAATTTTTAGGCTGAAATAACCTCCATTCAATGCTGTTTTGGCGTCGTGCATTACGTTTAATCTGATTAGTCGGCTATGATGATAATAATGGCTTAGATTTATTAAGTGCTTTTTTTCAATGAGACTCAAAGCCTGAACAGAAACCATTATTCATTCACACCAGTCGCTCACATCAGTCGTACCGGTGGTGGTAAGCTACAATCTTTTATTTTGGAGGGTAAAAAAAAGCCTGTATACTAGACTCGACTGCCCCTAAATTTGATCCACAAGTTGATATGACGCACAGTTTAAAAGTTAAAATGACTAATCTCCTACACATGCACACTGTGGCATCTAAACGTGCGGATTGTGATGGTGTCGATTGATTATTAATAGGATTAACCTTTAGCTAGATTATGTTTTGCATATTTCTACCCAATTACTGTTTAATAATGTCTTCTTTGGTGGTCTTGTGTGCATTTTCATTTAAAACTCCAGTTTTTATTGGTCTGTATCTCTTTAAGAGCGCAAGTGTTTTTATTTTAGGCTAGGTACCAAAAAGTCCACGGGCCAGTACTAGTCCATGTCCCACGCTACAATACTTTAATATTTTCATCATAATGCTTTAGACCAGTGGTTGCCAAACATTTTCTGATGCACACACCCCCTTTTTGAAGAATGGAAAACTCTCGGAAATCAAAAATTTGTAAAAAAAAAAAAAAAAGTGACTTTAAGAAAATAATAAAATTTGGACTATTCTTCTTCAAATCTCAGAAAAAAAATTACTGAAAAATTTAAATCATGAATTTTAAAACACTAATAAAGCACTTGTGTGACCGTGCAAAGAAAAAAAAAAAAACATTTTCTATTTTTACTGCTCATGTTTCAGCAAAGGCCATTCTTGTTAACTTACTGGCAATTTATTTATTTGGTTATTCCACCTGTATTTCCCAACCATTTTTAAAGGCATGACTGCCATTTTAACAATGTGATATCAAGCCAATTTACCAATGTTATAAGAGCAACATGGGGTAAGCCTTGAGAGAATTGTTTGAATTGTTTTAAAATCTATTTGTCCTTTTTTCTGCGTTGTTATAAAAATAACTAAACATCTTATCCGTTTTTAACTCCTAAACCTACGCTCACATCGCCTTTACTTGACT
This sequence comes from Gouania willdenowi, assembly GCF_900634775.1. Classification (NCBI taxonomy): domain Eukaryota; kingdom Metazoa; phylum Chordata; class Actinopteri; order Blenniiformes; family Gobiesocidae; genus Gouania; species Gouania willdenowi. The sequence goes on from NC_041054.1 coordinate 4,910,614, forward strand.
TAGACTCAGTGGTCCTTGGCACACAAAATATTGGAGCCACAAGTCTATACAGTTCTCAAAACCTGAAAAATGTTCATATCTACCGGTATATTTGTAAATAAAAGAAAATCTTGGCGAGAAGCTGTTAAATGGATTACATTCAGGCCCCAGAATCTAAAGGTTTTGTTACAGTTATTGTTTGTTCCACATAAATACAAACTACATTTACCAGGGTTTTACTTTAATGTATCAGTTCACAATATAAATGTTAGGTTTGTTTGAAGCAAAATGAAGTTGATGCCATTAGTAAAGCTTATTCATGTATTCAAAATAATAGCATTTAGGTTAATAAAAAAAACCCAACAACCTAGAAACAGCCTTAGGTTTTCTCCTCTGGTTTGCATAAGATAAATAAAACATTGTCCGTTTAGTTTGTTTAATAAAAGAAAAATTGCTGACTTGTGTTTAGTAAAGAAACCTTAAAATACAGTACATTTTCATTGAAACATTTGGTAGTATTCAAAATTAGAAACTTTTAATTGCATTTCTTTATTGAAATCAACCATTATATCCAAACAGATATGAGAAATTCAGTTTTTCAACTAGGGTTTCAAAATTCCAGAAATAGGATGTTAAATATAGTCGGGAAAATGTATTTTAGCATCATCTAAAATATCAGTTATTTAAAATGCTTCTACTTTACAGTTAATTCCAATAAATCCCATTAAAAATTCATATTTTTGGATATTCCGAAAGTATCCAAGGTTAAGTTCCTGTGGAAATGTATCAGAAATTCTCTGCTATTTGCAAAAAGCTAATATTGAACATAACTAGTGGTAATCAGGGTTCCTGCGGATCCTTAAAATGTCCTAAAAGGCGTTCAATTCATGAATTTAAAACTTGTCTTCAATCAATGTTTCTCAAGTCTTAAATTTTAATGCATAATAAATATGATTTTATGATTGTAATTAGTCTCACATTTTAAAATAATTGGTAATTATATAATTCACCGGATATTGCGCAATCATGACAGCAAAACAAACTACAAAATAGTGATGTACGTGGTTGTAGCGGGACTCTGTGCAGATGCGCGTCATGCTTGTAGCAACTTTCAACAACATGGGGAAATGTAAATTTCCCCCCTGTTAAACGAAGATTTTTTAATTATTTTTAATGTTTTGTATTTTTGTTGTTTAATAGATTTCCAGCTTCATCTTGTGTGTTTTTTGGAAAAATTTGACCCTAACCCTATGTAATTGATGTGGCATTTTCCCCCCCAATTGTGTTTATTGTGAAGTTGGTCTTAAATTTAATTTCAAATGGCAATAAAAAGTCTTGACTTTAATTTGACTGAAGCTGTTGGAACCATGTTCCAGGGTGCCTATGGGCTATATGCACGCTTCACTTCCGCGTTTGAGTGAAGACCGTGAAAGAGCTTCCATTTCCTAACCCTACTGTATTATGACAAATGACTATAGTTTTCATATTAATCTCACGCAACTCAACAACAGCAGTAAATAGCCACGAACATCTTTTACATTTGCATAAGCTACTGGCCTTTCACTGACTTACTGTTTTTCCCATTTATTCAGAGTTGCTCTTCTTGTTTTATGTTTAGCTATGTGCTAATGCTACTTTAATAGCTACAGCTATGTTTTGATAGCATTTCCTACCTTGTATAAAACCTAATGTTCTCATCTGAAGCAGCAAACCGTTCCAAGCCAAACTTGTTGCTGAGGGCCATCTCTTCCATCTGTCTCCAGAGCGCAGTGTTCTCTGCCCGGACCTCCTCTATAACACTGAGGGCTAAGTCCAATGCACCCGGCGCAGCAGCGGAACAGTAGTCGTGGTCAGGACATGGTACATCCATTTCTTCCTCGAGGTCCTCAGAGTGAAAGTCTAGTCGCTGTCTTTGCTCCCAAACACCAGGACGAGGGTGAAGGGAGTAATTATTCCATTCAAAAAGGGTTACGGTTTATCTCTCCGGGTGTTGATGATCCACTTTTTTTGCAGATCATCCTCTTGTGGGAACATAAAAAAACTCAAAGCAGAGCTACATCGAGCTGAAGCTGTACACTTAGGAACAGTGGTATCTTGATGTGCTAGCTCCTCTTGTTTGGAAGGTAAACTTCATTCTTTTGGATGTGATTGTGTAGAGACACAACCACACAAACAGGCAGAATAAAATGAGACTGAAAAACACCTTCCAAAAGTGTGACGTCTCACTTCTCCATTGTTTTGACTGTCCGAAAGCGATAACAGGAAATACTTCATCGATCTTTTTTTAACCCGGAAATACGTCACTTCTCACTGTGCATATAGCCCTTTGTACTTCTGGCCTGGGACCACAGATGAAAACTAGCCTTTTGGCTAACTCTGGCATTTTCTACAGGTGAGCTGTTACGTTAATATGCACTGCCCTGTAAAAAATAAGTACCGCTATATTTCCTCCTCTTCCTCCTGGGTAATTCATGGCTGCAGTGAGCCAAACATGGTTGATGAGAAATGGTTGCAAAGAAGTCAACAAGCAACATTCAAGAGACAGTGAGTGTGAAGATACACACAGGCGGGGCAGCAGCTGATCTTGCCAGGACAATGCGTCAGTGTTGTTCAGGCTCCGGTGGCTCAGACTGAGTGACAGTCTGTGTTTGCACAGTTTGGAAAAATAAATGATGAGCTGACACTTTGTACTCTCCAGTTGGCCTGCACCAGTTAGACGAGCAAAATGTGCAGCGCATGGATTACATTCACCGTAAGACAATAAACAATGTCCTACAACAAGCTTATAAAGATACATTTCTATTCATACCGAGGACAAATAAAAGGGATGATCATCTCCAAAGGCATTTTCTGACTAAAGCAGCTCAGTCTCTTTTAGAAAAGTGTTCAACCTTAAAAAGTGTCTTTGTAATCATTTACTAGGTTTGTCCAGTTTACAGTTGTGAACTTGAACTATGAAAAAAGTGTTTTACACATTATGTGAGCAAAAATTGTGATCTTCAATTTTAATTCCAAAAATCAATGTAGGGCTGGGCGGTACGACCAAAAATATATATCATGGTATTTTTCTAAATTCTAACGGTTTCACGGTATATGACGGTATTTTTACACCGGCTTGTGCGGGGTTGCCCGTCCGCCCCGACTTCGACCACCGTGCCGACCTTTGGCGAATTGAGCCAACGACTGCGGCAAGGCCAGGGAGTAGGGCGGAGCGCCTCCACTGTAGCTGCGGCGTGAGCCCAGCCCTGAGAGCCAATACTCATCCTGAAGTTACAGGTCAACTACTGTCTGCATACACAATCAAAAGACAAGGGAGTCTGGCCCGACTCACTGACTGTTGATTTTTGTGACTGTGTTGCAGCGCTTGTGGCCACTAGGGGTGCTTGCGTGAAAGTTACCGATCTAGCGCCCGTAGTGGCCAAATGTTAGTTTACCATTAAATAATCGTTTTTTCTTGATATTTTTGTAATCGTTGGGTGTAATAATTATAATATCATTTTGATTAATTGAGCAGCCCTAGGTTAACGGCTGTAGATGGTTGCCACGGTAATGTAGACTTTCCCGTTTGAAGGTGTCTTTCTTGTTCTGCTGGAAGTCATGCGTGGATCGGTAGTAAGTTCATTGATTGTGGCATCCAAATGTTGCGTCCGCTGACATTTTTAAAACTGTGATGTTTCTGTGACATTACTTGTGACATGCTTGTAGTTTGTCGTGGTGTGTCTACCCCCAGTCATTAGGTTCAGGTGTGTTAGAGCAGGGAGGCATCTAAAACAAGCAGGCTAGGAGCGCTCAAGGACTTGACCTGACCACCCACACTGTGTAGGCTTGATCCTGAGCTGCTGAACCTGCCTGTCTACAAGTGACCAACTCTGACCAATATCACTAGCATGCATGTGTTTTCTTTGTGGGAATGTGAAGCACCTGTGGAAAACTACGCTATTACGAGGAGACAAAAAAACAACCTTTTCAACCTTGGAAATGAACCCAGTGTTGTCTTGCTCTGATGCTAAAGGGCTAAATTCCTTTAACCGTCGTGCTGCTGAAGGTTTTGAAGATAAGCTATTTGTTGGATATAGTGCAGTAGCATACAGGTGATCATAAAAAAAACGGCCTCTATTCTTCATGTGCAGAGCATAGCTTTTTAAATAATCCTTGAGTACCATATACTCAGTTTTATGGATGCACTGATAGGTTTGTTTGCACCCTTGAGTGATATTCACACAGTATGTGCCTATTTTTAAAAGTTGACTGTAAATAAATGTCTTGTATCCTATCTGGTCTAGACAGGCTAAATTTGTTTATAATGTTGAACGAACAATATTATTGTTGGTTAGAGATCAGATTTGGAAATGATTCAAGGATTTTAAAGTCCACGGCTAAATGCTGAAGTTATTTAGTTTGTTTTGATTCTGTGTCTTCTGTGTTGTTGATGGTAAAGTCAAATTCATTCTCCCTTTGCTCTGAAACTTGAACATATCTGCATGAAATTACAGAAGGATCACTTGAGTTCCTTTTTCTAAACAAATAAAACACACCCACACATTGGGTATCTGCTAAGGTCTGTCATGCTCCCGGGGTTGAAATGTGTATAAATGATGAAGGCACTCAGAAAGAACCTGCCGTTCCACATGCTTGTTGCATGATCAAGAAAATACCTTTCAGCGAGACAAAGAAACGCATGCACTCTGACATTGGGTTTAAGGGTATAGGTTGGCGACATCTTTGTGATGGTTGTTCAATGAGTCATGGTTTAATTGAACCTGTCAGCTGTGTATATACTGTAGAAGTTAAAGCATCATTTCACCAAGCATGTGGTTGTAGTGAGAAAGATCCACAGGTTAAGAGTTCAGGACACAGATGGGTTGCTGTTTTTGCTCTGTAGAATAAATAAAGCAGGTGTGATTAATCACTCACCCAATCCCACATAGTCCCTCCCTGAATCACCTCCTCCCCGATTCCCTCTGCCTGCTAAAACATGGACCTGTCACAGTAATACACACATAATGTTTAGTACTTGTTAAAGTTTGGGATTTTCAGCATCTAATGCACCTAGAATGCACCGTAACCTTTACGGATGAGTTTAAGGTACCGCCCCCTGAGGATTTAACTTTACAAATATTATAGCTATTCAATGTTTTCTAAAACTCTTGTTTCATAACAGTGACGTCAAGTGTTGGAGTCATGGATCAAATGTTGCGATTTCATTCTCAAGGACAATTTCAGTCTAAACAGTCTTATTCATTAGGGGCTCTATTCTCCCATGTGCCACTAGGGGCCACTATCATGGCTGATAGTGGCATCCAAACGAGAGCCGACTGGCATTTTTAAAGTCACATATTTGCTTTCCTGGTAAGTGCAACATCAAAATTGAAATGGTCTTCTTAGGAATAACGTGTAAAGAACTGGATGACATATAATGAAGCGCTAAAACCTAATAAAAAAGCATTAATGGGATGGGTTCCATGTATTAGATAATTTCTCAGAAACTTGAACTTAATCTAGCCGCAAAAGTGCAAAATGAACAGTTTGTTTGTCCATTGTCTTAGATTATATGTAGAAGTGAGTCTTGCAAAACTCTTGGAGTTGATGACATACAGTAGCTGTCTGCAACACTGCCCTTTGGGTACATATACGATAGAGGTGATGGTAAAATTCACACCCTGAGTGATGCTTTCACCACTAACTTGTAATTTTGGAGTTAATTATCATGTCTAAAGGTGCAAGATAATTAGTATTAAGTTGACCAACTCTCAAATATTTAAAAATTGTTACTTGGGAAGATATTTACCATATATGAGATGGCCTGTGTGGTTATTTTTATAAACGGTAGGCCAGATCTTATACATTCTATTATTCTTTGTTATTGTGACCTGAACTTATTGATGATCTATGAATAAGAGAAAAGCATGAAAGTGATGACTTTGATTCTAAATCAGGGATGGCCAACTCTATCCCAGCGGGGGCCACAAAAATGTGATTGTATCTAATTCGAGGGCCACATCAACATTCTAGTCAGTATTTAGAATAATGATCATCAGAGCATTAATATTAATTTTCTTGGTGTAATTTTGTGTATTTTTGTCATTTTCTGCCTCTGTCTTTTTTTGGGGGGACACTTTCTGTATTTTTTTAATTTTCTGTTTCATTTTGTGTGATCTTGTTTACAGTGTGTATCTTTGGAGCTATTCTGTAATGTGTTGTTTTTGTAGTCATTTTGTTTAAGTGGTTGTTGTATCTTTTTTTGTCATTTTGTTTTATGAGTCATTTTGTGTATTTTTGGAGTTTTTGTTTTTGTGTACTTTGTGCTTGTGTGTACTTTGTGTATTATGTTGGGCTTTATCTTCCTTCAAACTTCTTGAATGACAATTTTTGGTGATTAGCTTCTGGGGCCACAAAAAATTTGACTGAGGGCCGCATGTGGCCCCTGGGCTGCCAGTTGTCCATGTCTGATCTAAATTATTTACATTATATTGAAGATTTGGCATTACCTTCTATAGAGATTTTTAAATATTCCTTTGTTGGACACTTCATACAGTCGTACCATTTCGGTTGTCACCAAAGCAATCTCTTTTTGTTTTTTTTAGTCAGTAATTAGAGCCGCTGTTATCTAAGGGCTGATCTGAAGGGCCTTTCTGTGGTTTATTTAAACCTGAGCAGACAAAGGATTGTGATAGGTAAGCTCAATATCAGCCACCTATTAATCATGAAGTAGTGATAGCCAGGTGCTGTGAACAATGCTACTGTCAAACATTAACTCATCTTACATCCTTTTCCGTTAATAACACCTGTTGGATGAGAGTGGCACCCATGTGAAAACAACAGTGAAGCACTTTTAACAAGTCTTCTTAGGACTTGATAATGCATGCCAAACATGGCTTTTGGCAGAGGTATTATCAAGTAGTCACTTGCATGGTTTTGCATTGATTAACACTAAACTTTGTAAAAAAAAATTAGTTTTTTTAGGACAGTTTACACTGGCTGCACTGAACAAGCCAAATATCGCCCTGTGGAACCTTTATTTTGTTTTGTTGGAAACCAAAAATTCTCAAGTTTTTACTGGCACTCCTTGCTATCATCATCTTTTGGGAACAGCTGTCATAGTTTTGACACTCATTGCTTTTTTTTTTTTAACCCCTTCTTTGTCAAAACAAAACCTGAAAACATGAGCAGGAGTGAGAATGTCTTATGCATGTGTCATTTGCTAGTGCTTTTGCAAACTTTCCTCCCTAAGCAAACGCTCTGACACCAGTAGAGTGTTTAAGAAAACGGGCTTGGTAAGTCAACTTAGGCACAAGCGATTCTGCTTTAGACTTGCCAAATGTGGGCTTATAGCGGAGAATGAACGCGCAAAGCTATCAAGTGGCTGCATTGCTACTCAAAATGACACACAAAAGCTGCTAATCAGACTTGATCTTAAAATATATATAATTTAGGAAGCTCTATAGATACTATAGAACAGTAATGAATATTTAAATTTGACTATTTTATACCATCTTTGATCAAACCTAACTAATTAATCAAACTTTTATTTCAATAAATGTGTATGACATGAACAGTGATTTGTTGTTTATTGGCAAAAAGAGAAATTTTTGCTTAAAGGTGCAGTCTGCAACTCTTTTTAAGAGTGACTTTTTGTCATATTTGTTAAAGCTGTCACTATGTAAGGACAGCTTTGTGGGGGGTACAAAATACCCCCAGCCTCTGAGCCAGATAGCAAAATAATAGGTGACATGTAGGAGGTAGCTGAGCACCTTTGGATGAGAGATCATCCATGCTCCACAAAGCTCAGAGGGAGAGGAGGAAAGGCGTTTACGAGACAGAAAATGGCGCTACGTACAGGGTTGACATTCCCAGCAGCTCACAACAGTGGATACTCGACCAAAGCATGTGTGGAACTCATTGGATAATGTGGCGATTGTGAGATAAAACCATAAAAAAACGGGGAACGCAGTGACATTCTGCATGTCGGGGAGGAGGAGGAAGTTACGTGTGTGCAGACTGACGGGAAAGAAAGTTGGAGGAACGCCAAAATACAGTAAGAAATACATTAAACTCTGCCCCAGATAGCAAAATAATAATAGTTTTGCCATCAAAAGCCCTGTTTCAGTGTTGTTTTTTCATGTTTTATATGAGGAAACAATGTTCAGATGTTCAGAGTTGTCACAAAAGCAAAAAATAGCTTTAAAGTTACTGACAGGGTTTTTTTTTTTACAAAAAGGCTGTTTTCTTAGCTTTTTGCTCTGAAACTGAAGATTTGTGTAAAACTTGCTCTATTCAACGGCTGACTACGAAAGAATAAATCGAGCCAGAAACAATTTTTTTTTCAATGAAAGTAGAGGCTTCAATCTTTCAGAATCTGGTGTCAAATTTCAGATAGAGAAAATATTCTGTTGGTCTTTAAAATCAGTCAAAATGCTCAAAAATGTCCTAACCCTAACCCTCCTAATGTATCTTCACTTAAAAAACAATTTGTCACTTTGAATCATTTATTCAGGTTTAAATTTATTGACAACTTTTTGGAATTAAGCTTCAGGTAGCAGTGCTTCCTGTATTTGTTCCTTGTGTTTTCAACTCAATACACAGCCATGTTTGTGCCTTTTCAGAGCCTGGACCACTTGGTTCTTCAAAACACCCAATTAAAGTGCATTTATGGTACTCATTGCAACGATAACGTGCTAAGTCTGATGGCGCATAGCTCAACAGTAACAGCTAAGAAGGAGCTATAAGCTTAGATCCCTAGATCCTTTATTTAACATGGAGCATGACAACACCCTAAGCTGATTTCTAAGAGTTTTTTTTTTTTTTAAATGTCTTCATGAGAACATACAACTAAAAATGAATAATATTCTTAATCCAGTCAATCAGAGAAGTAATAAACATTGAAATAAGCTGTGTCTTTAAAGTTGTTGCCTAGAACTACATGAAGTCATGTCAAATGTCAGTTTCAGCCAGATATTTAGGTTTAAGTTAAAGCTGCAGTATGTAGAATCGTGAGACTTGTAGGGAATCAACCACTCTCCCCTCCCTGTTTGAAATCCACCATCATCCTTGTAAACGTGCACGATTGTAGAGCTGTTTGCTGTGACTTTGTCGCTAAATCTGGCGACTTTCCAACTCCTCCTACCGACTTTTTTCCTCAAAAGTGACTATCAACAAATCTAACGACTGTTTCTTGTTGTTTAAGAGTTTTCTGACATGTTAGTGACTGAGAACACATATCACTCTGCATTTATTGTCCTTGCTGAGCAGGTGTGTTTTGTTGTATAATGTCACGATAGGGACTTTTCTTTCCGAAACGCCTTCGATTGCACTTTCACTACCGATAAAATGTGAGCGCGCATCGTCTTTAGTTGAGCAGCCAATAGTAACTACCAAAACAGCTCTCACTTAGTTGGTAAAAAGACCTCTGATTGGCTGAACATTACGCTTCTGGATTTCTAAAGCTTGAATACAGAGCCAAGAGAAGGAGCAGTGTGTCTTCTCAGAACAGAATTACAATGTGCACAAAGGTCAGTAAGGATCGGTTTACCAAATGTGCCAAAAACAACTTACATACTGCAGTTTTAAGGGATAATAATATCGTTTTTGCTTCGCTTGCATAACCAAAACCTATGGTGTCTGTTCTCTGGGTCTCTGAGGTTCTCTATGCAGATGCAAATGTAACTCATTAGTCAACTAGCTTGAGTTCTTGCTCGGTGTTCTTTATGCTGTGTCCTCTTTCTCTTAAAAAAACACACTAACATTTTTTTTGCCACTTTCGTCTCCGTGGCTTCTGTTGAGCTCCATCCAAACACGGTCGCATTCTTTACTTCTGAATGCTGTGTTGCAAGTTCACACAGTGGGGAGCTTTGTGAGTCTGGGGATATTGTTCCCTGTTGACATGTAAACATGCATCATCTTGGGAAAAAGACAGCACAGGACTGGCCTTATCACTGGACATCAACTGAAAGGAGTCCAAATGTCTCGCAGTGGGTTGGTTTCTTGCCTGACTTGACCCCTCCTGTCCAATACAAACATAGACCTTATGATGGCTGTTTGCACACACAGACGATCGTAAAGAAGAGTGAGAACTCTGTCAGCTCACGTTCATTACAGCTGTAAATAGGTCGATCAACAAAGCTGTCCCTGCTTTCCTGTTTCCTCTTGTTATATAATGTACCGTACGCTGCCTTTGGGTCTATGCTGCACTGGTTCTTGTGTCAAATGAAAATGTACACACACTCATCCTAAAAGACAGGAAATTGTATCGACTAACTTGCTGTGCTTTGCTACTTTTTGGATAATGACAACTAATCGTTAGGTACAGAGGACGAGGAGAAGGAAAAAGAGAGACAAATGCTTTGTTTTGGCATTTTGTGGTGCTGATTTGCTTTTAAACACGACCATTTATGATATGAACCTTATTCAAGCTTTGACCAGAACCCGACAAAGCAAAAGTGAAACCTAACGGGTCCGACAGACATTAGGTTACCGACAATTAAAACCTACTTTTTCCTCATACAAATTACATATTTACGTTTGTTTTAGTGGTAAGCCTACTTTTAATAATAAACTGTTAATGTCAACATCAAGTCAGCGCACAGGGAAACAAACGTGCGTCAAACATGTGCCCAGTGTGCCCGCAGTGCCAGAGACAGCAGTGGATCTATTTTAATAATCCACATATCAAATTTAAGGATAATTCACGTTTTTGTGCAGAAAAAGGATTGATTTAACAGTGGATGCTTGTTTCAAGCCTGTCTTAATTCGTTCCCACCCTGCTCTGATCTGCTCTGAGGACAGAGAACTGCGCACTGACAACTGAAGCACTCACACAGAGCTGTTGCTGGATATAGAATCATGTTCAATTAGGCATTAAATAAATCATATTGATATTTAATCCTTATCACCTATATAAGCGCATTGCATTTTTTTTTTTACGGTATTGAAACTGATACCATTGCTGGTCGACCAATGAAAGTCTTGGTCGATCACAACGCCATCGACCAATTAGTCGACTAAACGACCAACGTTGGCAGCCCTACTAATCTTCGTATCCTTTTAAGCTAATTAGTCTGCAGCAGTTCACACTGACGTTTATCTGCAGCATGGCGCTAAGAACCACAGAGCCGTTCTTCTGCATTGCTGTTTTTATTGTACATTCCTGAAGCAGTGAATCAGCCTTTTATTTTTCCAAGCAGCATAGTTTCACTCATCGTAAAGGCTCTATTCATAAAGAGCAGTCAGGTTACCGGAGATGTTGGCCTTTTGACAAAAAAATCCCAGCATGTCAAAAGTTTATCCACAATGTTAAAACTGACCATTTTATTAGGTTTCTAGAGAACAATAAACCTGGGTATATTTTAGAATCAACAATATCAGGATAGGCAGAAACTGAAAACGTCAAAGTAATTGTGATGAGTAAAAAATTCTGATACAGAAAACCTAAGCATGACATAAACTAGGTTGCTTGTACTGTATATCTTGGATGTGTAGAAGTTGATATGCTCACACTCGACCACAACAAAAATAATTTTTTTTAATCTACTTTCAATTTAGTGTTATGGCGCCAACTTGGGTTGTACAGAAACATTATTGGTACCACACACGCGAGACGTATACCTCCTTATTTATTTATGTAAACACAGTGCGAGCCTGTGGTCAAATGTTACCTCAAGAGCTCTTTTGTGCTTGTTGGTCATGTTCAATTTATACCTTAAACTGACAAAAAACAAACAGATTTCTTCAAAAGGTTTTCCTCCTCCAAGACATTTATAAGAATCCCCCTGGCTAAACGAACTCGAATATGATCTTAAAGTTCGAAAAAAAAAAAAACAAGCAGCATAGTATAGGAATAGACACATTTCATGTGACGTATGCATACTAAATTAGGTGCATGCGGGTGCAAGGTCAGTGCAAAGCAACCGGAGAACTGCATTGTACTAGCATTGACACGATTGCAACACTTTTGTTTTCATATAAAACCACACAATGTCATTGTGTTCCGTTGCTGATCGCACAAATAGGAGTACAAACAATCCAGGGCATAAATTTTACAACATACCAACTGTAGGCACCCTTTTCAGATGAACAGAAGAGACTTATGGTTGCATGCAATCAAACAGAGGCTGACGTATCTGACACACACACACACACACACACACACACACACACACACACACACACACACGGAGAGAGAGAGAGAGCGCTGAAACATTTTTATCAAGTAAAAATGAGCCAGTTTATGATTGAATTAATAATATTGTTGGTCACATTCAGTAAATGCTTTAAACTGATAGAAGTTGATTGATTTAATGTGCGATATAAACGCGCACACACACAACAAAACAGTTTTCTCCAAAAAATCTGAATTATGCTTCAAGACCTGCTGTCTGAATGTAGTCTAGTCCCTCTCCACGAAGGGAAGAGGGTGTGGATCATCTTTATTCTATATATAGTGTTATTTACCTTATTTTATGCTTCAGTCTATTATTATTTCTATAATGGGGGCTTATCCAGGACCTGGGTATGGTTTCAGTTCTTCATGTTGTTACATGTGATGGTTTTAACAATAAAGAATACTTGACTCCTTTCTTGAAATATTTCAGTTTCCTCCACATTTCAAACAGCATTGAAAAAAAAAAAGGTCTCATAAACTGTATTTAAAAGAGGGACTTAGGATAATCAAGTGGTTTTGTATAAACTAAGTCTAGATTTTGTCAAGAACTGCTTAAATATTTATTTTTTATACATTCGCTTCTTGTCATTCTTACATTCCTCAGATCCCTTGAACCAAGTTACGCAGCCATAGATGGAGATGTGGGCGTCGACGTCGCCCCTGACATCAAACGGGCGTCTCTCTACGCCACCGCTCCCAGGTCAAAGGTCAGTGAAGCTGTTTTCTCTACTTACAGGTGCCTTAAGCACGCCTAAGCTAATATTATGGCTGATTTATGTACAACCACAGTTGTAGCTATTCCAGTTCTAACTGGATTAGACATATCAGTTTCTCACTCAGATTGAGGAGCAGGTCTATAGGTTTTCTCATGACAGTCTCATATCATAGGCATGTCCCAACATGAATGTTCTTGGGGGCAACGTGTTTTAAGGGTGAGATTGTTTTTGCCTCACATACTCATAAACTGTCATTTATCTGAATCCCGCTGGCAAAATGAACTGGAATTGACTATGGTCTGAAAAAGTTAGTTTAAAAAAAAAAAAAAAAAAGTATTTCTCCTTTACTGAAATTATTCTTGTTTCCTTGTTGTTGAAGTTTCTACATTCTCCACAATACATAAAAACCTTTATTTTTTTCTTTTACTTAGTTTTTATTTATTTCAGCCAACACAGTACAGTAAAAAAGATTGTAGAGTTTTCCAACATTGTGTAGCAATAAGTAAACAACAACAACCAGGCAAGAGAGTAAACTGGAAAATATAGCAAAATAATAAAATGTTCGAAATAAACAATATTGTAGTTAATCTTGACATATCCAATACATGTATAAAAATACAAGGGTAAACTGTGGCGTCAAAACCAAATCAGTTTGATTGGACTCACTTATGATGGTTATGGTCTGCTTTACCAAACATCATTAGGAATGTTTTTTTTTTTTTTTTTAGAACGAGGCAGGAAAACTGATAAATTCACCATTGCCCTTGTCATATGCTCCAGTAGGGGGCGCCAGTCTGTCACATAGAGCATGGTTGTGCCACTCACTGTAGTCAAAGCTGACTGATGACACCTGCTGAGCAAATGCATTAGTAAACAGCCAGATGTTGACTCTCATAAAACGCTTAATTTATTTTATTTTTTTACTTTGTCTGCACATCCTGCTGAAGGTCAACACTACAAGAAGTGCAGTCTTTTTAAGCAGCAATGTATGTTTTGTTATTGCAATTAAATAAATGGATTAATTTTATTACATAATTGTGACCATCATCAGTTCTCCCTAAGGAAGGGTAAAACACTTAATTAAAGGGAAGATATAAAAAGAGAGGGCAGTGTTATACCTAAGTGAGGGGGAAAGGAACAGGGAAGAGGGAGTCAGGGTAGGTTGACTGTTTTAAAGTGAGATGTGATGTTATAGTTGTGCGTATTGTTGTGTAATCAGTTCAGCCAGTCTGGTGACAAGTGTGGAGAAATTGAAGTGGGTGACACAGCACCCAGCTGAAGTATAATGATGGTGGCCGTGAACAGAGGGAAGGACTGAGTGGTAATACCTAAAACAGGTATTTGGGATCAACGTGTCTATGGTTAAGCCCAGTACGAGTTTATCCCACAACATGCCAGTGCATCCATGACCAATGTTTGTGCAACATTGTCCCAGAGATCCAAGGTCAAGAGGCAGCCACCGTCCTCCACATACACACCCGAGAAAGCCCCAGGGAGCCGAGAACCCAGTGCCCCCCGCCAATTTGCCATATTGCAGAGTCAACATTAATCATAGGATAGATGCATGGATTAGATCCACAGGTGGTCTGGGACATGAATTCAGCCCTGGCATTTTCTGTCCAGACCAGCCCACGACATTATTAGCAGATAGACATTATGAAACAGTTATTAAGTCAGTGATGCTCAACATGTGCTCTATGTCCTAATTTTAATTCTTATGAGGGGGAAACTTTTTAACCCCTTTTTACCTATTTCCTTTTGTCCCACTTTGCCCCTTTTGACATTTTTTTTCAAACTTGAGCTATCTTTTGTCAATAAATATCCCTTTTTCATATTTTTTGTTTTTTGTTGTTATTTTCTTTGACACTTTTATCCATTTTTGTCCTTTCTTGAATTTTTAGGGCCACTTCATTCAATTAAGTTAACATTTGCCCAATAAATACCATTTGTTTCCTTTTTCCCCTACCCCATACTTTTTGTTCCACATTTTTGCCTTTTTTGACTATTGTTTGCCATATTTTGCCCATTTAAGCTCCTCTTTACCATTACATACCACCTAGTCACTTTTCACTCTTTTTTTTTTTTTTTTGTTGGTACTTTTGGACCATCTTTGACCATCTGTTGCTATGTCTGCGTGTACTCACTGATCAAAAAAAAACCCCGTAGTGTAACGGACCGGCCCACTTTGGGTCAACAGCCCACCGGTATACCAGATGGCCAGTCCACCCTTGATTAGATGTGACTTCATCTCTAGTTTTAGAATTAATGGAAATGTTGGGTTACAAATGAACATCTCCTTCCATAATCTCTTCAGACTGCTCGGTCAAAATGAGCCAAACTTATTTTATATGAATTAAAAAACTTATTTTATATGAATTCATTTTGGAAACATCACAGTGTGTAATCTCATCTCAGTAGCATACCCTGACTCGGTGACTCCATTGATAATGGTGATAAAAGATCTAAAGCAACCTATTACTATCAGCAGTGAGTAATGTCACTAATATTGTATTTCCTTCACACTACGTGTCAGACTTAACACCCTGGGTTGGAACAAGTGGTCATTGATTGCCTGATGTCTGGGCCATTTTATCCACATTCTTGTCAGCGTTTAAAATAATGACCAATCAAAGCATTAACACAGGAAAGAACAAAGTGATATTAGTGTGATGTTTTTTCTAATTTTAAAAAAATATATACTGTATTTTTCTGTCTTCATGTATATTTGTCATTTTTTGTATATTTAATTTTTTTTTAATGGTTTAATTAGTTTTTTGTGTACTTATGCAGTTTCTTTTTTGGTATTTATGCTGTTTTTGTTTTTCTTTTCTTAAATTTTGCATGTTTTAAGAGTAATTTTTTTCTTTTCTTTTTTTTCTTTTTTTTGCATATTTTTGTCAATTTTCCTGTAAATTATGGTGTGTTTCTGGAGTCATTTTCTACATTTATTTTTGAAGGCCAAACAACATTAGGCAGAGGGCTGCTTTTGGCCCCGGGGCTTCCAGTCGCTCATATTTGTTGTAGACAAAGTGGCTGGGCCTCAAACTGGAGTCTGTAATTCATATCAATCCATCAGTAAAATAAAAAAAAGGCTTCACAGCAACACACCCAGTCAGAAATCTCACTGATGTGGATGACTAATGGAAGCTACAGCTCTAGGTTTCCTTCCTATTGTTATCAAGACTCGACTAAAGACTTGTTTTGCTTTTGTCTTCAAGACATTTAAATTGCATTTATTGTTTCTTCTTCTCATGACATTTGAGTAGACAGTTTTCAGATATATAAAGTTAAGTTTGATTAAACTGATACGACTGTTGGTAATGACTTACTAGTCTCATTTCTGTCAGGGTGGGGTCGGATCCAATGCTTGGAATGAAGGTTTGTTTACAAGTGTCTTTGTGTTTTATCCTCTGGGTAAAGACACGCAGGGTGTGCAAGATAGTATAGCACAGGTGCAGTATTGAATTTTCAACCTTGGGATCGGGACCCCATTTGAGGTCGCCTGGAATTTAAATGGGGTTGCCTGAAATTTCTAGTAATTGATTTAAAAAAAAAAAAAAAATTTAAAAAAAATTACAGATTAGGAATACATTTTTGCAGTATATTATATACTTTTTCAAATGAAAACATTCCACTTAGTATATTTGTATATTGTATTTTTAATTTGCAAGTGATTGTTTTGATGACTTGTTTTTGACTTTGAAGCCCATTGTGTTGCCTCGTGCATGAAATGTGCTATATAAATAGTTTGATTTGATTTTGTCAAATATAAATCTAGTTAGTAAAAATAATAATAATAATAATAATAATAATTTTAAAATTGCAGTTAAAAATATCTGAGCTGGCACAACTTTTCACTAATCTTGGCTACTCTGTATTCATAATACAGTATAACATGAGCAAAAAAATCATTCTAGAAAAAAAAAACTATAGGGTTATCAGGAAATTCTTTATCAAAATAGGGTCACGATCCAAAAAATGTTGGGAACCACTTCTGTAGTGTGATTTAGCACTGAGGTAAAAGTTGGGGATAATCAAGAAAAATGCCTTTGAAAGGAAAATCTCTATGTAGTTTATATCCATACTGTTGAACTAAACATAAACACAGTAGTAAAACTCTGTCCACTGTGGCCCTTGAATTAAAATTAGAATCATATATGGTGTCTTTAGTTGATTTATTCTATTTAGGTACAAATTTTTGTTCCATTTAAGGAGGTTTGAGACCAAATTAAGGCACTGAGGTGTCTGAAGTAGTTACAGTGAAATGATGCATAAACAGGATTAATCCAGTGTTCTCTGCATTTCTGTCTCACCTCCCATCCTTTTGCTTTGGTTTCTGTTTTTCTCTCAGGATAAAGAAATCACCATTTCAGACCTGGATTCCCACAAGACCAAAAAGTTTTCCACCCTGTCGTTGGCCTTTAAAAAGAAAAAGAAGAAGGAGGAGGGAAATCTCTCCAAAAGCACATTTGTTCTCAATGGCCCAGGTCCTGAAGACCAGTTTGAGGTAAAACTAAAATCTTAACTGTATTCAATAAATCACCTGATTTAGTCTTTTTTTCTCCTGATATTTAGTAAAACTCATTTTCTTTTTTTAAATTAAATTTTGTTTGTGTAAAGGTAACATTTTTGCTGTTTATCAGTGATATTAGAGGCCACCTTTCCATTGGACTGCTTAAGCACAGATGTGGCTCCAGATGTAGATGACCACCAGTAGGAATGGGCGTAACTGAAGAATAAAGTTGTATTAAAACACTATTAGAATTTTTAATTAAAGGCCTTTTACTGTCATTAGTTATATGTGAACAAAAACTTGTGTGTAACCACATCTGATTTAAGCTTTTTCACACAATTTTAAAGTCAGTTTTGTTATAAATACTGTAGTAAATTTGAATGGAGTCACAATCATGAGGTAACTGTTGGTTGATGTATATACCAACAAACTTCACAGCATACCTGAATATGTATATACATATTCAGGTATGCTCTGAAGTTTGCTGTGAAGTTTGCTGTGAAGTTTGTTTGTTTAGCAAAGCAGATAGAACGGCTCTTACACAGTACATAAAGTGACTTGGTTATTTTATTATGAAAAATTGCAGCAACTGGAACAATTGTTTGAATGTGGCAACGTTGCATCTTCTGTTGGCTTGTCAGTGAAAGTGTTGTTGATCTTCTCTCAGACTCTCCAGGACCTCAGTCAAATGAAACTGGATCCAACCAGCACAAGACAGTTCAGCATGTCCCAACCAGAGCTTGATACTAACACTAAGTTTGATATTCCTTCTCCTCCGCCAGTAAATACAAATCACTCCGAGTCGTACTTTGCTCTCACAAACCAATCGGACACAGATGTTCCCGTTCTCACCCAACCTGAGTTTGAAGAGTCGCTCACAAATGGCTTTGATATTCACAAAGAACCACTGGAGGCACCGATCGCTACCATTACTGAGCTGCATGATCCAGATTTATCAGTGAAGGAAAACGTTGTTTCTGATGTTTTAAGCAATGGAAAGAATAAATCTGTCGTCCCGACTGTAAGTATTGTCGTAACGTCTGAGGATGACGTTAAATCTGAATCCAACCCTGCACCAATCGTGCCAGAGCCTTCAAGTCTCAAACCAGCAGCTGTCGACTTGGTCAGCACCAGTCTGACTGACGAAGGACTTTTTCAAAAGCCCATTATAAAAGATGACGGCTCTAGTAGTGCTTTATTCAATCATCAGCCTGTTGCCTCAGACATGGCTGACGGCAAAATGTCAAGCAATGAGATTTCTACGATTGTTGACGATAAAAAAGCAACCATTACCGAAGTCTTAAGTTCAGCTCCTACACTTCAAAATGACAAGTCGTCCTTCAGTGGAGATGCTACAACTGACCATCAGGAAGTGTCAACTACCAATAGTGTCAGTGACACTCTGAGAATCACCACATCATCAGCCATCAGCGGCGAGAAGAATACTCCCGTCATCCAAGACGGAGTTTATGGAGCTTTGTACGACTCACTTTTCCCTCAAAACTTCACCTCTGAGGTGGTTTCTTCAATGCTGAACCCTTCAAGCAAATATCACAGCCTGTCGAAACATAGCAACACCCAAACGGAGCAGATCACGGTCCAGTCCACATACGACTGTAACACAGAGACCAATACATGGCGCTCTAGTGCTTCCTCCACCTCTTATCTTGACCCCATTGGTGGCAGGAGGGATGATGCCGTCGACGGCGGCTTTTCCTCGCTCGTTGAAAAAACGGAAGAAACCGCCACAGAGAAAAAACCCACAGAAACGAAAAAGGAACCAGTTCTGGTGAAAATTCTCAACGAGTCCCACACGGAGACTAATTACATTCAGTCTCGTGTTCCTCTGTCATGTGAATCGGATGCTGTCAAAAAATCCACTGAGCTAATGTCGCCAGAAACAAATACTGAGTTAAGAAGCTCAGATTTTGATAAAAAGTCTTTCATGGTCAAAACTATCGTGCATTCTTACATGTCTTCTAAGCCCGAGCCCGATCCTGCTGTTCCTAATGTGACTGATGAGTCAGCATCTTTCAGTGCAAAGTCATCAGAAGCAGACGCTGTAGAAAGTCATTCGCCGATCAGAAGAGAACCAGTCCTGATCAAAATTCTCAACGAGCGCCACACAGAAACTAATTTCATACACTCCTCTAAGCCAACGGAAAGCAACATCAGACCCCGTGAGATACAGGACTTGGACAAGTCTGACTCTTCTCTTCAACAAATTAATGACTCTGTTGATGGTTTCTCCTCCGTCAATGAACAAACTGCAGTTTCCACTCAGCGTATTGATGCAGATTTCCACAACAAGTATCCTTCATCATCCTTAGATTCAAGCTTTGAGCCTGTTAGCAGTAATAGCATCCCCCACTCAGAGCTGAGCCAATCCCTCACAGAGGAGAAAACAGACAGCCGTGGCTTTGTTCACAACAGTTTCAGGTCAGTCACTGTGAGTCAAAACGACACCCCTCCTTTCTCCACCTCTGAAACATCCCAAGAGACCAATACTCAAGTTACAGAATCCAAACACCGTGTGATTCTTATCAAACAGCTCGTCACAGCCGAAACAAGTGACGGTCCTGCCGCTGCTGCATCAGACAGCCCGACTGAAGCAAAGGGGATTGTAATCAAAGTGAGAACGGAGAGCATTTCCGACCGCTCTGGATCGATGGATGTACACGAGGGGCTTGTGAGTCCGACCTATCTGAGTGTTGGATCAGATGACGGCAGCACCACAGAGGTTTACTACAGCGCTGAAGAGGACAACATGGTGGAGAGCGGGAACGAAGAGATGTTAATGGTTGCAAAAGATCAGGCTTATGTGATGAATGTTGAAAATGATGCACGACTGGATCATGTGTTCACACCACCACCAGAGGCACGAGAAAAGGAGACGAGGGATCAGGTTATAATAGTTAAAATTGAGCGTAATGAAGGTGAAACGGAAACTGAAGTCTACAGCAACCAGATGGAGGTTCAGCAGAAGCAGTTTGGAGGTCAGATGTTTGAAGCAGAAACAGGAGGTAGTGCTTTGTGCAGTGAAGCCACAAGTCTAGAGAATGAGCAAGCACACGTAACTCCTCCACAAACCCAAGCGGAGGTGGAAAAGGTGAGAAAGGAGGAGTTTCTGGCCACACCGGTTCAGCCGGTGAACACACTCATGGTATGTGACTTTGCTCCACCCTCAAATGAGCTGCACGGGGAGGAGTGGTCAGAGGGAAACGAGAGTGCCAGCTCGGAAATTAAATACAATGTTCATGAAGTGGAGGACCTCCTCAGCCAGGGGGGAAAGTGTGTGTCTGACAGAGGAGAGTATATACACACTATTTACAGATACACAACAGAGGAAGATGTGGTCAGACCCACACTTAATGAGACTAAAGAGCAATTGTCCGAGCATGTAGAGGGAGATCAAAGTGAGGTGAGCAAAGAACGCATAACCATCAACAGCAGCAGCAGCAGCACAAGCCCCACATTGACACACGATTCTGGTGCAACAGAGGTTGTCAGGGGCAATCTGACACACTCCACCGAGCCGCAATCAGATGCCACGGAGGCTGAGCACAATAGGACTCCACCAAGCATTGAGTGGGTGGATCCAATTACTCAGAGCTCTGACAAGAACTGCAAGGTGCACGAACAGGTGCCAGTCCTCCCGTCGGGGTCGAACGCAGACGAATGCCATCCTGTCTCAGAGGCTGTGCCAGAGACCCCAGTTTGTCCAGCTGAGAACCAGGAGAACCTGAATGAGGGGTGAGTAAAAAAAAAAAAAACAACTTTAAAATGTAAAAATAGTTGGTGTCATGCTGGAATGTGTAACATCCGACCCTAGCAGTACTGCTGTAATGTTAAACACAGCCTGTATAATGTACAGTTGGGTGACGTTCACTACATCTGAACGCAGTAACATAATGAGTCTGTGAAATATGATGTTGCAGCGTTTGTCAAATTGAAGGACATCTGTGGATGAGCTGTCAGCTTCAACAACACATTCGTAAACATAGCAGCTGGAACACACCCATTTGCAACAGCATGTGTGTGACGTTATCCTTAGGTTAGACAAGGGGTCACTAACCTTTCTGAAACTGTGAGATACTTCATAAATACCGTATAGTTAAACAAGCTACCAGTTTGTGAACCACTTCTTAAATGCTAAATTTTCATGGTTTCACTTGAATTAGTAAGATAATAAGGAAGGCTAGTGTTAACTTAAAAAGGTAGGAAATGTTTAAGTTTCAATATTTTACTAGCTACTAACAAACAAATTTCAACTAATTGTACAACATGTAACATTTCTAAAATTTTTCAATATATACTGTATATCATATTATTTTCAACATGCCACTGGCCATATACCAAATCTGCAAAACTTAAAAACGTTTGTCACAATGTTTCAGTGAAAATTAACATTTAAAGATGGTAATTTAATACTAAAACTGTATCATGTGCAGCAGTATTTAAATCTACTAAATACTGACTAGTGACTAGAACTTCAGAGGGCACCTCACATCGTCCATGCGGGCTACCTGGTACCCACGGGCACCATGTTGGTGACCCCTAAGTTAGACCAATGAAAAAAAACTACTGGTCCACCTCATCATCATCATTCTGTTAGCTCAATATACAGGTCATGTCTTTGCAATTACTTTAGAAATCGCATGTAAGGTTCCAGAAAGTGTAAACACATCCAAAATGTTAAATCAGTTCTATTAATATACATAGATAAGGAGCTATTTGTGTCACTGATTCTTTAGGTAATACTGTACTGTATTTTTTTGTTTATATTTTATTTATTGTATATATCCACTTTTTATATGGTAAATAAAACTTTAAAAAAGAAAAATTTCAGTCTGAACAATAGAATATATTCAATTCAATTCAACTTCATTTATATAGTTTATATAGCACAAATTACAACAATAATCCTCTTGAAGCGCAATCAAAGTATAAAATTCTTAAGAAAAAGGGAAAACCCAACAAATCCACATGAATCCACATTTATGGAATGTCTATAAATTAATAATTACATTAAATTAAAATTGTTTTAAAAAAACGTTTTACAAAAATATATTTGTTGAAATATTAAGTGTGAAAACTATTTAATAAACTAAAATTATAGAAAATTATTTTAGGGCTCAACACCCGACCTTTCTCAAATATAACCCCTGTATTTTAGTGTATGAATTAATGTTGTGTAACATACATTTATGTTAGATAAGGCAATTGTATGCCAATATTTGTTCCTAGAAGTAGAACAACCACCTGTGGTTCAAGGTGAAGATTTGCCTCATTGAACATTAGATTGTAGATCTAAAAGTTGATTTCTCTGGCGCAGTGCGGTGATCCCTGAATGCGTGTGTGTTGTTGTTGTGTTTGGCATTTGATCTCTTGATGCATTTTTCCAGTGAAATTCTTAGCACTGGTGTTGAAAGCTTCAGATCGAGTAGATGAGTTTTTTCATCACTTGTTTTGTTCCATCAAACAATGAAGACAATACGACACTGGAAAATTTACTTACAGGACATGTGTTGACAAGCCTGATTATTTATGGAACGGTTTGGAGACGGATTTCTGTCAGTAATAAAGCCAGACTCTTTCATTTGTCTCCTGTGTTTGTCTTTACATTTTTACAGTGCAATACATGTTATCAGCCATGACCACAAGGTGGCAGCAGATGCATGTCATGCATTTTTTTTTTTTGTAGATATCTCGAAGTCAAACATTTGTTGTAACTGTGTACACACTTGGTGAAGGTGTGACATTAAAGGCAAAGAATTCCATGACTACTATTTGTCAATTCAAGCCCTGCTCCATTTCTAAGAAACAGGCCACTAATATTTCAGGATCTTTCTGCAGAAAAAAAATTTGTTTTTTAGAAGAAGATATTCACCCCCAACATTCTTTCTTTTGCTTTTTGCTCATCTTTCATGTAGGACTGATTGCCTGCTGTGCAACACCTTACTTAGAAGCTAGAATGTCAAACTTGTGACGAATTTCCTTTGTGGTGATGGGCTTTCTGTCAGCTGAACAGGTGAACAAAGAGAAAACCACACCTAGACGTGACGAATGTCACTTTTGCGCTTCAAGATTGTTAAAAATAAACAAAACCTGACATGTCAGATTATATTTGGAACGATTCCCAAACTTAAAACTCTGTTATCATGGACGGTAGCTAGACAATTGTGATCGAGCATGTGGTTTATCCTCGTTTTTCCAGGTTTTTTTTTTTAATAGAGTTGCTTACTATAACATGATTTACGTTTCAGTCTGTGACTGACTTCCACCTTGGCAAACACGTCTGTACAGTACTCGACAAAGTGTTAAAGTCTGTCAGTAGGAGATTTTTTACTTGAATTTCAGCCAAAGTATTTTACCCAAAAGGCAACTGAGACAGATAATTTAGAAGGTAAATACAGTATCTGGCCTCGCCTTCAGAGCTCCGTTAAGTCTTTTGAAATTAGAAAATATGCATTGTCAGATGTCTGATGATGAAACTAAATGCTAACCTTTCTCTCTGATTCCTAAGCAAGATTGAACTTGCAGAACTGAGTTAGCATGATTATGTAATAAAAAAAAAAGTGTCTGGGTTTAGCAGGGACTTTCCATTGGACCTACAGGAAGGCATTACATTTCTCCTCACATCACTTTGGTGCTAATAGTTTTTTTTTTCTGCTGGTGACCCCTCTAGAGACCCAGGGGTGCAGGAATTGTTATGGGGGTACATGAATAGAAATAAAAAAACAGCATGACAACTAGGGGTGTCTGATCCGATGTTGATATCGGATATTAGCCAGAAAACGAATATATATTTTATTGGACTGCATCTAAAATCTTAGATATATATGACATATATTCAATTGTAGAATACAGTAGATATTATGTTGAAGTTTAAAATGTATGTAATCAATTGGTTAACAATAAAATGGGTCAGTTTTTCTCATACCTACTGTTGCTGACTGTTGTTCTGGCGTTTAAGTAACATCACTTGATCAAGCCTTTTCTAACATTCCACACTACAAAACAAGTAATAAAAGTAGGAATGATTGGTGCTGATATCGCATCGATATCGACCAATACCTAAGGTTGCAATATCGGTGTCGTATCAGAAGTGAAAAAGTTGTATTAGGACATCCCTAGTGACAACATTGGAAACTAGAATCAAAATTGACCAGCAGTCAGGAGCCTCCATGCATTACCATAAATTACACATTGGCCTATGTAAGAAAAACTGCCGTTTCGTGATCGATTGACACCTGTGACTGACTATCGTGCTTGTGTTAGATATACATCATACAGCCTCAGACAGGGAAACAATCTCATTAAAAAAAAAGTAGTTCTGAGCATCCTCTCAAACTCACCTTTCTCATTATAGTTGTAGTAAGTTGTATTTCATAGTTTCAGGGTGATCAATATGAATGTTTTATTACTGGGATATGTTTAATCAACTGTTAGGTAGATTCTTTTTCCAAAAACAGAGATTTGTTTTTCACTGAAAATGACTGTATGCAAATTAATTAAATAAAGCAAACAAGTGATAATTCTGAATACGACATTTTCTTGTGTGCTTACAGATTATTATTGTCTTATTATATACGTTATTCCTCAACAAGATCTAGGACAAATTTTACGGTCGGGCTACATTGTATTTGATATATGTTTTTAAGTGTGCAGAATTAGGGGTTACATGGCTTTAGGTTAAATATCTAAAGAGGTACGGGACTGGGAAAAGTTTAGGAACCACTGTTCTAGCGTCAGCAGGTGACTTCTTCTCTCAACAATTTAGCCTTAAAGGGATAGCCCCAACGACAAAGGAGCTGAAATAAGATGAGTCAAAAACATGTGAACACTGTGGCTGAAATCCCCAAAATGCCCACATATGCAGTTTGTTCGTGTGATTGGTGGCGTATCGCATTAGCAGCTGCTTACTTGGATTTCTCAAAACTAGTCAGTCCTTGGGATGTATCATCACCCTTTAATACTGAATTGTAACTCACTACAAAGATCATTTGTACTTTTTTGAATTGGCTTTACAAACTGAGCGTAGTTTAAAACTGAATATCGAGTTACGATAATAAGTTGTAACATTTCAACAGATTTTCAGTTTCCAAATTGTCACTATCAATTAAAACTAAAAGATACCACTTTTTTCTGACACAAGTACTTTGAGATTTGCACACACTGATGCTGAGTGCATTGATTTATTGTGATTGATTTATTATTTGCTGGACAAGTTTGCTGTGCACAAGCTGCCATATAATTATTGTTCTTTCACAACCAAACTGTCAGTGGTGTCGGTCTCTGAGCATGTTTTACAAGTACAAATACACATTTCTGTATCACATCAGATACCGGATTCCAATATCAGTGTGTCACTAGTAAAAACCACATTAAATATATATTATTTACTCAATAAAATAGGGTCATTGATGAGCTTTCTGGTCTGTTCCCATGAAAGGTAAACCCTCTTTATGAAGCTCTTTATACTGTCGGTTATTTTTTGTTAAACAGAAGTAGCTTAAAATAAGCTCTAGACTTTTTTTTTTTTTTTTTTTGCTGCTTGGAACAGCTGAGCAACTAATTAAGCATTTTACGTAACTCCCCAATAGCCACGGAGCTCCTTTGGTCATGACTATGAAAATATTCTGCCAACAATTATCCAGACTTTTTCTCGGTAATTTACTGTTGACAAGTGCTAGACGCTCCCAGATGAATTCAATATATCATCATCCCTCTCCAAAGAAAACCTCATTACACATGGATCCCTCACTCATTAATCAGGTGGGGGTTGGGTGAAGTCAAAAGGGGCTAAAATAAGCAGGTCAAAGGCCCTCCGAGGTTGAAGTGAGAAAACATGTTTACAGTGTAAAGGTGTGTCTGCGCTCACAAATTGCTTCTGTGGAGACAACAGATATAGTATGTGTGCTATGTTAAACACTGCTTTGGGATTGCTGCCAAAGTTTTCAGGTGCCGCTGTGAGGTGTGGCTCTGGCTTTAATGTAGTTATTGTGCCATGTTTCATCTCAAATCACTGAGTGAGCAATTTTTTTTTAACACTTTAAGACTTACATTTTAGTGTAGATTATACCCCCGGCCTTAAACGTGTCCATATCCCAAGCCAGCATTAGATAAACGTTTATCGGGGTCAAAATTGTTTTTATTCTGTGTGGTGGATTATTTCCTTGTTTTTCCCTAAAATTTTTTTGAAGTGCCTTCAGATAGTATCTTGTTCTTCCACAGAATTCCATTCCATCTGCAGATTGTTTGTCAGCCTTTCAACAGTTGACATACCTAGAATGATCCAGTTATTGTTCAGTAACGTTGCGGTCAGGACTCCTTCACGTTGAAAACCTGTAGCCACTAATGAATGTAAAGGGGAGGGAGCGATGTCCTCTTGGTTGCAGACTATTTGGTGGAATGGATAGAACAAAGAACTAGAACATACTGGTACTTGGAGAGCGCAGACCTTAGCAGGGGTTTTTTTTGGCCACTCTTGACTGCTTTTGGCCCATTTTAGTCACTTTACACTAACTTCTTACAATGTTTTTGCTGCTTTTGGTGAATTTTTGGCCACCTGTTACCATATCTTCCTCCACTCGCTCGTCAGAAAAACCCAAAAACATAGCTAACGGGACCGGCCCACCGGGACGATGCCCGGTATATCCCACCCATGGACCTCAGCTATGCTATAGCGGTCCTCCATTTTGCATTGTCACCTTAATGTTACATAATTATTACGAATCTATTGACACACTTCCAATGTGGCATCAACTCAGCTATCCAATGATTATTGTTGAAATATTGAAATTTTCTATTCCTATTGGTAATGATACCGTACGTCAAAATGTATGGGCACCCCCGTATTTTAAAAAAAAGTTTCGATAAAATCTGGATCCAATCCAGATGAAACTTGTTTAGTTGATCAAGAAACCAACCCTACATGACTGAGACCAATTTCATAAATATTGGTCAATCATGAACCAAGATTAGGGATGCACCGAATTTTCGGTAGCCGAAATATATATCTAAAATTCTGAATATTCAATAAACATTTACTTTCTTTAAAAAACATGTCTAAAAATGTATTCTAGGCTATTTATGTACTATTTAAAAAAAATTGTGAAAAACAATCGCATTTGATATTTGGTATTCCGTATTCGGCCAAGCGTTTATATTTTATTCGGCTTCGACCACAAATTTTCATTTCGGTGCATCCCTAACCAGATTTGTATTTTTGAAATGTTTCCCATAAGGAGAGAAATTCTTTGGATTTAAAAAAGAAAAAAAAACTGATCCAGAATCAGCATATTGATCCGGATCATTCCAAAAAATCTACCGGTAATTACTTGTTCCTGATCCCATTTTGCATTTTGGAAATTTCATTAAAATCTGCCCATTAGTTTTTGAGTTACTGTTCTCAGAGAAACAAATAAATAACGCTGGCAAAAACATAACCTCCTCCACATTTTACTTTGCTGTTTATCCAGCAAATATTGCACCAAAGGGTTAATACCAGCCTTCTGGAATGAGGCTGATTAGGTGCAGAGAAACAACACAAACCATTTTCAAAGCGAAATATTTTGTGGAAGCTGTATTTTATGCCATTTTTCCATCTTGTCTGATAGCAGGTCTAATAACAGTTGGTAAAAACTTGCTTTAGTAGTTTTACGAGCTTTCAGCATTACGAGCTGTAACGCACACAGGCATGGTGTAAGAACTACTGTGAGGTATTTGTTTAACGCACTCATTAGAAAGGATTTCTTGCTGCCACCTGTCACCTTTAAAGAGCTTTAACTTGTTTAAGTTTGTGCTTTTAATTATGAATCTTACAGTTATTATCTTTAAAATGGCTTGCAAGACCATGCAATACAAATTAGTTCAGCATAGTACACAAAAAGTGTTTACTTTGAGTGACTTTAGTCATCTGACTGACTGTGTACATAATCCACCCTGCACACGCCTACTTTAGTTTAAATAAATCTCAAGCTTATGTTTATTAAGTAGTTAACATGACATCATTGTCTTATTTCCTATTCACACTTTAAACACATATTGTTCATGGATTCTAATCTTTTTTAACGTCTTTTATTTCTCCAGGTTCCTGACAGTTTTGAGAAACTCTTCGGTAGTTTCAGAGGTTTCTGAGACCGAAAGCCAACAGACACAGGTAGTCGAGGATTCAGAGGCCAAAATGAATCCTGGCTACAGCAGCCTGAGCACCAGGTTCACCTCAAGAAACTCCACTGACCCCAAAGAGAGTGACTCTAAGCTGCGTTTCTATAAACTGTCTTTGATAAGTGAGAATGATACAGATGCAACAAACCCAGCCCTGGAAATGGACTATAATAAAGTGAAGGAGCAAAATGGAACAGATGTCACCTCAGAGTATACATATACTCGCTATCAACCACATACAATGGAGGGTTCATTTTCTGACTCTCTGAGTGACAGCACAGTCGAGAGCTCCTACAGTAATTACAGCTCTTCCTCCACCCCCTCCAGCCTCCCCGAGGCTCCAGCGTACAAACACCTCAGCAATGCGTTTCCAGCCACTCCTGACGAGCACGACAATAGGCTGAGTGACAGCACTGTAGTTGATCTGAGACGTGACGGTGATCCTGCAGAGCAGCCCAAAGATGAGTGGAGGAGGAGCCTCCTGAAGCACCAGTGGGAGGAGCTGGCTGCACCTGCTGGTGAAAGGAAGGGGAGGGATGAGAGAGAGGCAGAGTTGCGGTGGGATTCCAAGCCTCTCCCTGTATCTGACTCGCTCAGCACTCAAACTTATGACAACAACTGGGAGAGTTTGCAACAAGACAACGACGAGGCGTTCACTGGAGTGTTCAAGGCCACATATGTGGAGCTGATCCCCGACCCTGCAGCGTATCCCTGCACTCCCCCTGCCTCCCCTGAGGAAGAGTCCCCAGGCCAGTGTGACATGGCCAACCTGATGGATACACTCAAGAACATGGAACCGTCTTTCAGGCCCAGAGGGATGAGCCTGCGCCCACCGGCTCCATCTCTCATGTCCTCGCTGCCGCCAATCGTGGAGGATGCTTCAAGCCCTAGTCACGGGATAGACTTCATGGATTCTTCAAGCCCCCTGTCAAAGAGTCAGTCCATGGGCCCATCAGCCGAGTCCCTGAATGGATTGTACACTTTGCCTGCCAACTTGGGACTAAGAAAGAGCGTCAGAGACGTACTGACACCTCTGGAACTGATGAAGACAGCACAGGTATTGTACTATCCTTACCCTTTTACTCTGTGTGTGCAGGGTTAATCACACAAGCAACACCTCCAAATTATTAGTTGGATAAGTCTACATTATCCTTTTAATTTCTTATGAGAATCAGAAATACTTTATTTATCACAGGGGGTAATTACTTGTGTCACAGAGGTTCAGAGAAAAAAAAGAGAGACGAAAAACATAGATAATTAAGTAAGACTGTCAATTAAATACAAGTACACACATTACAGTAGAAAAAAATAAAACAATACAAATGTACAAAAATAAACCAGCTTTATTGCATCTACCTCTACATACAAACAAAACAAAGAGATCAGAAAAACAACACATTTTCTGTAGTAACTATTTACTTTTTACTTTGTGGGTGAATTAATTTTGCCTCATGTTTGCTCACCCACAGGAGCAGGAACAGTCAGGAACACAAGATCTGCACTTACGACTTAGGGCATCTCTGGCTAACAGTATTGTAATGAGAACGTCTTCTGATTCTTCCCCTGAGGATTTCCAATCGTCGCTGCCCAATGGAAACGCCGCCTCTCTGACCTCCAACCAAAGCTCTCGTCTGGACAAAAGTTTCCTGTTTGGAAACCTCAGGGCGTCGTCTACAGATCCGACGATGGAAAGCGGAAACTCCCATCGCCCGCTACTGCGAACCAGCTCTCTGCCTGACGCAGGACTTTTGAACTCTCGCATGAGTGTTGGACCACAAGAGCTGAGTGAGATGGGTGGTAGCGTTGACCTTTCAGGGGCTCGCTCAGAGCGCCTCTCCTTCTACATGAAACCCCCCATTTCCTCTGCCACTGGTGAAGACCTTAACAGACGTATGAGTCTGCCTTCCTCACTTGGGTCCCCACCTGCCAGCAACAGCCCCACCACAATCCTCAGCCCCAGCGGCTCCATCGACTTTCAAAGACCGTTCACCAACACAGACTCTGCTTTATCTATGCTTAGCCAAACTTCTGGGATGGGGGTTGGCCCTGGGACACTGGGAGCCCCCCTCCAGCAGCGGAGCCTCAGTCTTGATGGACCCATGGGGGTCCAGTCGTCAGTGCACCCCAACATGCATGGAGGGATTCAGTTCGAGAGTCAAGAGTCGGACCAGAACTTGGTCTTAAAGTACCGAGCTTTCCCCGATGCCTATGTGAGTATTTAGTCATTTTTTTTAAATGTCAGTTGGATCTTTTTATAGATTTATATAAACTTTTGCAAAGTAGACACTCTCTGGAGTTCCATAGGGTAATAAATATATCTCCAGCTACCGCAACTACAAGGTAAATAACATTCTAGAAAGTTTACAAATAGACAAACAAGTTCAAAGACTTTAAAATTTTGGAAATTTTACACTTTTAGAGAACAATTTTTAAGAATTCATGCATGAAAAGATACCAGGTATAAATTAGAGGATGTCTATACACACACTCTACACACTTGCATTAAATGGGAGGCTTTATGATGATGTTGCTATTAAAACCTGATCCTTGTTTTTATTTTTACAGTGGAAGGAATTTCCTATGAAGGCAATGTTTTCTCACACTCAGATATTATTAATTTTGTCTGTGGTTACAAAAACAAACAATTGGTCAGCGAACAAGTCAAGTGCGATAACTTTGTTTACAGTTGGTACACTTGATATTTCACCATTTTGGCATCAAATCACACACACCAAAGTTCATCTGCCTAAATGGCTGATTAAAACTGAAATCACAACAACCAATAAAAAGGAATGGCAATTAATCAGTGAGAATTAGCCTAAAGGCTTTTAATGGTATTTGTTTTTAACTAAAGATTAAAAATTGGAAGAGCAATGGGTTTAAATATCCCATGCTCATCCAGTTTTAATCTTTAGTTAAAAACAACTACCATTAAAAGCCTTTAGGCTAATTCTCACTGATGATGAATTGCCATTACCTTTTATTGGTTGTTGTTATTGCTGTTTTAAGAATCAAAACACCATCCATCAGACAGCGGCAGGTAGATGTTGTGACAAGCACTAATTGTGTTGTTTTATAAAATGCGACAGTTTAGTCTGTTTCGACCTCAGCAACTTGAATTGGAGTTTACATCTAATTCCCGTGACACACCTCTTAAAAGTTAAGATTTTTAGCAGTTTTCTGATGTTTCTATACAGGATTAGTGGAAGTCTTCCATTTGTGTGTATAGCCTTCATTATCTTATAGGGGTTTTTATTGTGAAAGGTTAGAGGCTTATGTTGTCGTTTGTGCAAATAAGCTTGAGAGCCGTTCCATCTGAGCTCACACTTTTCACACCATTATCACTGGTGTCAAACTTTGTAGATCATAGTGTCAGAGGTTGTGTTTTACTGGGCTTCTGTTACAACAGTAAGGCTGTGTTTATGGCCTCATTCTTCTTTGCTCGATTACAGAAGAGATGGAGGTTGTCCTGAATATCTTTAAAACTTCGACACTTAATCACAATGTGGGCTAAAGCCTGGATTCTTATAATTTAAACTTTCTGATACTGTTTGTTTTTAAGTCTGCTTTCAGCTCCCCACCCATCCAAAGACAACAGCCACACCTTCTTTTGTACTTCACACTGTAGTCTCGATGTGATGAGGTGAAGTTGACATTGGGAAAGAAAGGATTAGCCAACAAGGTGAAATGGAGGGTGAAAGCAGGATTACTATAGGCCAGTAGTATTTTAATGTTGAACTTTTCATACATCTGTTCTGGTCCTGATCCAGGCCTGAGGGTGGCTCATCATGAAGACACACATGTATTTTTTGGAGTTGTACAGAGATGAGATAAGGTAGTTAAATGTGACATGTACGGACAGAAATGACATTTTAAAAATAAGAAAAACAGCTTAAGGCTGTATTGATCCAACTAGATTTGGTTTGTTTTATGACGGGGTGTGGTGACAGTGCCCTCACATGTTTACTCTGTCAGTGGAGTTTAGGCTTTTTACTATAAGGACATCTGGTTTTGACTCCGGACTTGGCTGGGACCATTTAAACCCTAGTGATTCAATGTTTTAAAGGGCTGCATTCTGGCCGCTCGTAAAACAGGCATTTTTTTTTTTGAGCATCCGGATTTGAACCTGCACTGCTCACCTGTTGAAAAATGTGAAACAAGTGATAAAATGTATAATCACAGTTTTGATGAGTGGATGCATCGCTGTATCAAAGGTGAATCATTGCATTAGTTTAGAGATGGGCAGCTTTTATCACACTGAGGGCCACAAAGAGGTAATTGTCTGATCTGAGGGCCATATTATTTCCAGTCAAGTCGTTTTGTGTAATTCTGGTGTCATTTTCAGTATTTTTGAGTCTTTTGGGTATTTTTTGTCATTTTGTGTATTTTCGTTGTTCTGTGTTCTGTTGTTCCTGTTCTATGAAGCTAGATTTCCTCTTATCAAGGTAACTTCCAGGATTTATTTGCTATCCTATACTACGACACTGGTTAACTTTTTACCGGAGTAAACCGTCATGGTAACTTATGCTGAACGATTAACCAGGTTGGTACCAGGTTATTAGTACTAGGATACTAAAAAAAATAAATGCACAAAAAGACAACAAAGATACAAAAATACACATAATGACTCCAAAAAACATACATTACAGAAAAATACACCAAACAACATGAATATAAAAATGAGTAAAAAAACAACAAATTTATCATGCGTATGTCCCATAGAATTAAACCAGGGAAATCGCACAAGCTATTTTACTTTGCACCTGCAAATAAACCCCTTTATAACACTTCAGAGTACAGAGTATATACACCTCTTTGTACATCCAACCTTCAAACACATACTCATTTGGCCATAACTGACAACTCTACTTAAACCCCCACTATATGAATACATACTTCCAACGGGCACTGTACCATTAAAAATAGAGGATCGTCATCTTGAAATAATTTCCGGCAGGCTGTACGCTAGGCTGCCCCCTTCTGTTAGAGAATCACAGATTCACGTGGGTACATGAGACTGTCGATGGGTCACATGGGTACATGAGCGGGTTGGTACATGACAGGGTCGGTCTGCAGCCAGATGCCTCTCAAAATCGGCGGGTCATTCTCTGTGCACGTTGGTGCGTGAATCGGATCTGAAAGCTGACCGGAGAGAAATAAAGGGATAGATTCATTCTGATTATTTGTATCTAATGGACAGACCAACACAGTGAGTCTCAGTCCTGTAAGATAATACAGGATGTAGAAAATACAAATATTTCCCCCCTTTTGATGTAGGCTGAGCTGTATGAACACCGTATCAGAGCCACAAACTGCACCTAAAATGAGGCGGATGCTTGAATAAAAACATGTCTGTGATGTAACTAAGTGAAACTGACCAGTGTGTTTGTTTGTTCTCCGATGAACTAGTATTTAAGCATTAACAGTTGTTTTCTCTGCCACATTCCTCCCAACAACAGTGTTGTTTGTTCTGTCTGAATTATGGACTTGAATTCATTATTTTTATGTGATAAACAGCTTTTTAGTACAGCTGCTGTGTTACTGCAAATGTTTGGTTCAGTAAAGCTAACAGAGAGAGATGTCCCAGATGTACTTCTCCAGCTTCACAGTATGTATTTTTGTTGTGGTGTGTATTTTTGTAGTTTTGTGTAGTCTGTCTTTTTGTGTGTTTTTTTTAGTCATTATGTTTTCGTACTTAGATGAGGGCCACAGTTTCTGTAAAAAGCAAGATGTTTTATTTAATTACTTATGCAGAACACTTTTGGTTTGAGGCCTTCTATGCAAATAAGCTGCACCCAGAGTTTCGCTTCCTGTTTGCTTTAAGTTAATGAATTGTCAACATTCCCTGGTTTTTTTTTGGTTTTTTTTTTAACTTAAATTCCAGCGCTGATCCATTGACTTCACATTCTCTGTTGTCATCTCTGTGACTGTCATTGTTTCGGAATTTGTCCCTCAGCCGCGTAGGTCAGGTTTTGTTGATTTAAGACCAGGACCTAGAATTTCGACAGAATTGCACTTGTGTAACACGAGAGTGGAATGAATGCTATTGGAGATACTTATTTGTTTACGTTGGTATGTTGACACTTATTTACAGAAATGTTGCACTAAAATAGTGTTACTGTTCATAGGACACCTTTTCAATGTATTGTCTTTCAGAGATGTAAAATAGAAATTGCATTTTTTCACTTAATCTTTTTTTTCTTATGTCATAGATTATTGTAGATTGATTTCTGACCAATATATCGATAATCGCAGTCATATCGTGAGATAATCGTTATTGTGAGCTTTGTATCGCATATCGTATTGTGAGGTACCCACCCCGAATTAAAGATGCAGTTTTGTCATATTTAATAATACTAAAGAACATTTACGATGCTGTGAGGTTTCATGGAGGGAATTTGCAGAGATACATTTTAATGAAATGTAGATTTGACTTAAGTGAGAGTATAATTTAAGTTTTTCTGGTTGACTTTCATTGAGTTCCACCAGTGTTGTTTTGCTGAAATAGCATGTTGTCATCAAGCTATGGATTAAGCTGCTTAACCACATAAATCACAATTTTAAACTATATTTTATCCAATGGTTATTTTCATCCACTACTGATGCCAGTGTGAGCCCGAAAACACTTCTGATTGATTCTGATTGAAATGCAGCCGATGTCAGAGTGACGTCATATCACAGGAAATATGATAAACAAAGCAGGACAAAAATCACGTCAAGAAAATCGCTGTCTTTGTCTGGTGAGAAAACACCAAAAAACACTTATTAAAGACACTTTTCCCCTTTGCATTGTGGGATTTGGAGTCCCATAGAAGAATGCAATGTGCAAAACTTCTCCGAAGTTGAATTCTCATGATCCGTTTTTCACCAAACCCTTTAAAATGTTTTAAAATCTAACTTACGAGAAGCAATTTTAACCTTTGACATGTATTTGTGAGTAAATTCTTATTGGAGGATTTCTGAGATCAACTTTTGGATGACGTACGGAATAGATACAGTTTCAAAATGTGAGTTATGTAATCTAGCGGCTTTAAATTTTGCTTTGGGGCTTCCATCAATCAAATTCCACATGAGCTTTGCTGATAAAGATCTTTGAAGTTGTGCCATCGACGTGAAGTAATTAAAATGCAAATTATGATGATGATGATGATGATGGTTCCAAACATAATTCTCATTGGTTCAGTTCTTCTTCAATCCAAGCTACTGCTTCTCCGTAGGGGCGGAGCATGCAGAGCTCTGTGTATTCATTTGACTTTTGACCAACTTTGACAGATGCCAACTGTAGTGCAGACTAGGAATAATCCTAAGGAGGATTTTTGAACATCTTTCCCTTAATTTGATGCCTGATGCAGTTAAAAAAAATGATCTAGACAAAACTTGTGTTTGTTTATATTATACAAACATCTGTCTAAAATGTTTCCTGTGTTGAAAAATATTTGCATTTGTCTTTTGAAATGCATATATCATTTCCAAATATTGCAAATGTAATTATCAAGAATGTAGAAAAATTTTAACTCTTGCCCCAAGTGCCATGATGAAGAAATAATCAGTGGTCATAGATAAAAAAAAAAACACACAAATATTACAAATGCATTATGTAATAGTATTAGATTCCAGTCAGAATTTAGAATAACTACCAACCTGAGCATTAATGCAGGCAGGAGCGGAAGTAAAGTCTTACCCCCTTTCAAATTTCTATATCTGGGTTTTCTTGAAGATAAGTAGGACAGTGCCTTTTTAAGATGGAGCTTCAGAGTCAGGTTTGTAACATGATCCTGATGGTAACCAGTTTCCTCCAGATCTCCCAGCGACACCTGAGACACGAGCACTCTCACACACTGACAATGATGCCATCTTGACCCTGAACTGAAACCTGCCTCACTTATACTTTACATGCTTTAAAGTAGTTTACATTAACTGTGGAGGAGACACTACAGCACAAACGTTTGAGGTTGCACTTAACGTGCTGAGGTCAGTCACTCAATCTGGGCATTATTCCAAGAGATGCACAATCCACCCACACACATTTCAGCTACTGACACTACGAGCTTTGTGCTTGTTGCTGTTTGCAGGATTCTAGTGAAACTCCAATCAGCATCAGGTTAAACAGCACAGTGTAGGAATGCATTCACGTAGATGTTAAATAATGGTTGTCTCTGTCAGGAGGGATGCTTTCCATCTCCTTTGATGTCCCTAAAACCTGTTGCACAAACCTGCCTGATTGTAATGTGTGGAATGTGCAGAAGTATCTTGGTAGTTCTTTTAAACTTCCACAGAAAAGGAGGCGAGAAAATGGTCAATTATAACAGGTTCTTGATGTTTTATAGATTATTAATATATTTGTTTTTTTGGTTTTGTTTGTTTAGCTCACAAAGGCAAAAGAACATGGTAAACTCAACCCTCGACCAGGAAAGGTGAGTCCTACCGTCCTTCATCTTCTGCTCAAGGTCAAACCATTTTTGACATTTTATTTTCCCCACTGGAGTCAAAATTAATGTTTTCAATAAATCATTATTTTACTTTGGTTATTTTTCCTCATCTTTATGAGGTTATAATTTCCCACTTAAAGTCTGTGTGAAGCAGAAATAAATGTATCATAAGGGTGTGCGATCTGACGATATTAGATATAGATAATATGTTCACATTTTAACCCTCGCGGTGCCATGTCTGTGTCATGTCTGTGGTCCATACACAGCACATTCAAAAGTTTTTTTTTATCTGCCGAATCACACTATTTGCTAGTCAGCATGTCAGCGTTACAGACTGAAGAATTATTGAGCGCTTAAACGGGGCAGAAGTACGCCCCGCCCCGCTCCCCCTCACCCCCAGTGCACGGACA
Source organism: Gouania willdenowi (assembly GCF_900634775.1). Taxonomy (NCBI): domain Eukaryota; kingdom Metazoa; phylum Chordata; class Actinopteri; order Blenniiformes; family Gobiesocidae; genus Gouania; species Gouania willdenowi. The sequence goes on from NC_041054.1 coordinate 4,947,990, forward strand.
CGAGCAGTCAGCTGTGTTAGCGACTATCTGTCAGAGGCTCAGTGCAGATGTCTGTCTGTCTTGTAAAACTCTATCAATTCTGAGTGTTGAAGCACTGAGAGACGTTTTAAGAAACACTGCATGTTTCTCTTCTCTAACTAACTCTCTGTAACTCTTCAGCAGAGATCTGCTGCTGCAGCTCATGGGGCTGTTTACACTTTCTTAAAGGGACAGTGTCCTGAATGTGACTTCCAGCAACTCAGAGCTGCCCTGAAAGAAGCAACAATACATAATTTAATCACACATTTCAGCTTTAATGAAGGAAAAAGTCAAAAGTGACATAAAATGTTGATATTGAGCTGCTCTTGATTAATAAAAGGGTCTTTGTGGCATTTTTTTCCACTGACTTTGACCCATTATTGTTTTTCTTGTAAAACTATTGAAAAAAATAAAATAATTGAGTTTATATCATCTATCGCCATTTTGAGGAAAAATATTGAGATATGAATATTGGTCCATATTACCCAGGCCTAATGTAACCAAAGCAGTAACGTTTTATCTTGTAAAGGATATTATTGTCTAAACTGTGTGAAATGAGGGGTTCAAATGCTGCTTAAAGTAGGATTTTATTAATATGTGTGTGTTACCTAAAAAGCAAATGGAAATCACTAGACTGATATGCTGCCTTGTTATGTAGCAAGTGTTGCTAATGATACATCACTTTAGTTAAACTAAGTAAAAAGACTGACTAAAAGAACATATCAGCCTTTTTATTTTATGTTAATTCTACTTGGAACTAGTTTGAGAAATTGCTTACATACAATTTTAAAAATTATTTGAAAATTACCTTGTCTTAAATTATCATTTATTCCTTTTTTCCATTTAGGACGATGATCTTGAGTAGGTGAATTGGTTTGTTTTATTGGTAAATAACTTTAAAATAGTGATTAAAATCTTGATTGTGATTTTACAAAGAAAAAATTGTGATATGATTTTTTTTTTTTTTTTTCCCCCATATCGCCCACCCCTATGTTATCAGTTTGTCATACCACATAAACATTTGAGTCAAATTTGAAAGATGAAAAAAATAGCTCAGTTTATAAAATTAGGTCTCAAAATCATGGAAAAACAAGCACTTCTCTCCGAGATGCTGGGAGCGTGTCAGTTAGCGACGCTGGAACCACGCCCATGCACGGGAAGGGCTCCGCCTCCTTCCTGTGTCTATGGGAGAGAGCTGTGTGAAAGCAACTCCAGCGTCGATAATGCTTCCAAAAGTGCCCAGATTGGTTCCTAATTTGGGAAAAGATTAAAAGTATTTGAATGGAAATACAGAGGTGCTTGCGTTACCTGATAAAATTATTTTTACGCCAATTTAACCTTTTAAAATCCAACACTATACAAAATATGTAAATAATGAAATATCAAGAATAAAACAACAATGTGCTTTTTTTTGCAGACAATTGTTTTAAATAAAGACATTTATCTGGAATAATTGGCCCCACAAATATAAAGATGGGCACAAATGATGATGATAATAATTCTATTATAATTGGAATAATTCTTATTTTTACTGTACTTGTGTGTATTGTGTGTACTGTCTTTCTTATTTATTTATTTATATTATTTATTTCTGTTGTCTTATGTTTATTTTGCACTATATTTTGGTTAACTATTTGCTGCTGGTCCCGAGAAACAAATTTTGTTTTTATGTTAACATGAAAATGACAATAAAAAAAAAAACCTTGAACCTTGATAACGACAGTAGCAGTGATTTGAATAATAAAGCTATAAATTAATGAATTAAATAAAAGATTTAAAATACAAATTTTAATCAAAATTTTTGAAAAAAACAACAACTTTAATATAACATTGTTGTGTAATCGAATATTTTTGAGCATACTTCCACTTTTCTTATTCATTTCAGAGGTTAACTTTAATCAAAACAACTTTTTCTACTTGAATTTTAAGCTGGTGAATGTTTTCTGTTGCACTGTTTGATCATGTAAAGGTCATTAACTTGCGTATGAAATGCACTATACAAATACATTTTCCTTGCCTTACTTTCTGCATTGCTTCCTGCTGTTCTAACTTTGCTTGGAATTCCACTGCTGTAAATCAGGAAGCTTGTGAAGCCAAATGCTAACACATCAAAAGTTGCTAACCCATCATTTTTTTTTTTTTCTTGTCTGCACATGCTGTCAAAGGTCAACACCACAGGAAGTGCAATCATTATGAGACAGCAATGCATATTTTGTTATTGCAATAAAATACATTGATTTATTGCTTAATTGTGACCATCACCAGCCCTCCCTAAGGAAGGGTAAGAAATCTTTTATTATAGGAGGATATAAAAAGGAGAGCAGTGTTACACCTTCGGCTTTGGCCTTTTCGAATGTCATCATGTATGATGTTCAAAATGTCAGGCCTGCTTCTACATGACTGCTGACATATAAAAGGATGATTCTGAGTACGAAAGGTGGAGCTGACATTTAACTTTAGGTTTCTCCCTAGCTCCAGGGGCTCAGACCTGAAAGAAATCAACGTGTTTGCTGTAAGAACCTGAGCAAGTTTAATAAGTCTTTCTAAAACGGATAATTATTTACCAGAAGGGTGTGTTTGTACATATTCAACCCTGAAAATTTCTGACCTTTTCAGGAGTATTACGTTTTCAATTTAGCATTTAAAAATCCCCGATTCTTGTTTTGAGACATTTAAACTTGATGCCGTGAGAAGATTAGTGTTGAACTTGAATTAGGCACACTTCATGAATCTGTTGTTTTGAATATTGGCTAAACTTTTGAATTTTTATCCATTGAGTCAGTGCACTGTCAACATTAATCCTTCTGATGTTTATGCTACAATTCAGATTGAAATTCAGATTCTTTATTTGTCCCAGAGGGGCAATTCAGTTTCAGTTACATATGGACCAAAAAACATGGGGGACAGGTACGGGAGTACTGTGGGGGGGTGGGGGGGGTGGCAGCCACAAGAGCAGCGCTACTCAAACATGTCCATTGAAAACATTCTAATGAGGGGTTTGCCCATGTCTGCCTCAGAGTGTGAAGAATGTTCATAACATCTACATGTGTTCATTTTTTTAATGCTATAGATGTATGTGTTTGACCGGCCTGGCATGTGCGGCCAAAGAATCGAGATCCGCAGCGACGTCATCGATGCTACATCCTGGGAGCTACAGGAAACCATCTCCATCCGTGTTGTTAGAGGAGGGTGAGTGCCTATGTTTGCATTATGTAGCGTCTTAGAAGTGAAGACACAATCCGGTATATTAAAAATTCATATCATAACGAGAATATATACCGGTATTTGGTATAAACCGGGTATACCACCCAGCCCTAACTCAAGTGGGATTTATGTTTGCTACGTCGACGCTGTAGCTTTGTCAGTTATAGGCATGTACATTATTATTTAATGTACACATGAATGGGGTCAAGTTAAACCTTTAATTTAGTATTTTCTTTTATATTGTGCATTGTTGGAATATCAGTGCTAAATAAATATTGTAATATATTATTTGAAGCAATAATAATTTATGCAATTGCAATTTCTTGATTTTAGTGAGGTTAGTAGTACACAGTCAGAGCCACAAATGCAATGGTACAACTAATATTTGGCATGGTAATTTCTTTCGGTTTTTCAGTTTTCGTCCTTCGTTTTCTCATTTTTGGTTTTCGGTTTAGAATTTAAGAATTTTCATTTTGATGCATCCCTAATATCAGTTATCTTATTGTTGGTTGGTTTAATCTGTTGGAATTGGGAATGGTGAAAAAAAAAAACAAAAAAAAAGAAACATGGCTTGATCTTTAACTTTCCTCATTCCACAGTGTTGGCTCAGTGAACATGACCGCACACCCTCACCATGTTTATATAGTGTGTAATGGAAATAGTTTTCCAAACAAACCTCATGCTCTGAATGCATGCAGGTAGCACCAAAAACATGACATGTATTAATGCTCGCAGACATTCAAATTCTTTCAATAATTGACACACCCAAACACAAGCTTAAACACTTACCCCAGTGGAGGAATGTTCTATCAGTCGCAGCTAACTGACTGACATGTCCCTGCCCCACATGGTACGAATCACATGAGGCTAACAGGTTTTCTGCTGCCTCCAGTGAAATAATTATAATGTCAGACATGTCATTACTTCCTGCACTGCTGCCCAACGATGAATGCAGACATTTCAGTGATGAAAGAAAGTGCCTCATTTGTAACACATTAGACTTTAATCCAATCAGTAAAGCTTTTTCACTAATGTCAATTACATGATATGAAATTAAACTAAATGTTTGTATAATCCTGGATTCTGGTTTAGCTCTTGATTGACGTCCAATCGTTTTAGGAATACATTTAATTTGTGAATTTAAAGGTACAGTTTTTTTCCCCCAAAATATATGTTACGTTTACCAATTATTTTTTCTAATTAAAGGTGCAGTCCACAACTCTCAGAACCCTCTCTCCCCCTCCTTCCCTGCTGCCCTCTTGCCCTGCTTCCAAACTTTCCAAAGTCCCTCCCTCAGAGGAGCTCTACAAGCTAATGTTATTCCAACAGCAACATCACAGTAGCATATTATGCTCTGTTAAAAGCATATTACTGCAGGGCTTCTCGCTCTCAATGTGCGCACACCTCAGCAGCAGCAACAACACAGTGTCACTCACAGCAGCTCACACGGAGGCTGCTGTGCGCACATGAACACATGCACTACAGAGTTCTAGAGTAACAATTACAAATCAAACATAATGTAAAACAAGCAACAGTAATTATCTTTGTAGTAGAAAAGTCGCCAATTCCATTTTCTACTCCTCCAGACCATACACTGTAAAAAAGACGGCGCTCCAGCTCTGGGAAAGGGGCGGGGACTGTGAGCAACAGCTGTCAGACAGTCCATCAAACACAATCCTGGCTCTGATTGGTTCTTTTTGCTCGGTCGCGGTGCATTCTGGCAATCTGCCAAAGGCAGCAGGAGCAGCAGGGGGGACTCAATGAGCCTGTTTTTTTCACACAAACTACTAGTTTGATGTAAAGCTGTCCTTACATAGTGACAGCTTTAGCAAATATGACAAAAACTCACTTTTATAAGAGTTGCAGACTGCACCTTTAATTACCATAATTCTGGGTCAAAGGTCACCCATAGAAAATAACCCATTTTTATCAAATAGGTTATTTTGCATATTATATTATCATATTATGATATATTATTTTTTACACATCCTGCCCTATGCTCCGTTAAAGGGATGCTCCACAAGTTTGTCCTAAAATCTTTGAAATGTACTAATGAGATCTATGCCTAACAAAACACATTATGCATCATATTCATTTAATTGCCTTTTAAAAATGGGACTACTAAACCGTTTTTGAGCCTGTGTTCCGCCAACTTGAAATCACGTGATTGATGATGTCACACGGCCCCACTGCCTTTAAACATTCCATTGTTTTCTTTTGGAGTGAAGCAATTAGCCTGCTTTTTAGATCATTTAGCAGCTTTTCTTGGTCAAAATGCCAGCTTGTGCTGGTTTTTGCTGCTCTAAAAAAACAGAAAAAATTCCAAGATGCTGATGTAGCCCTCTTTTGTTTACCGAAAGAGAATAAAAACAGCTCTGACCATAAAAAAAAAATCAATTTCTGCGGTTTTGTTGTAGATGATGAAGCAGAGAAGAAGAGCTATCCTTAGGGACGAACTCGCTTACTTAATTTCAAACTTGTAAAAACAGTGGAGGATCCCTTGAAACTAAATTAAATACATTGAAACTTCTCCATTATACAATGTGTATAAAGAATTTCCCAGAGCAGGGGAGAAGTAGCAAAAGCAGCGACTCTTAAAACTATTATTATTGCAAAGTAAGCTTTTAAAATAAAGGAATTTTCTAAACTGTCTTTCTATATTGCATAGCCTGCTGGTTTGGTCTGTTGGCATCAAAGTAAATCTATAATATATCTTTCCTCATTCCAGAGCATTGACTGTATGAACAGGACAATGCACTATAATAACATTTACAATGCCAATCACTTTATCTGCTCATTAACTGGTTTCATTCAACACAACATTCCACTGTAGCCAGATAATTGTTTGAAAGAGGCTCAGACTTTCCCTTTAAGTTTAACATTTCCTCATAAATTAATTTTTTATCTTCATTTCCGTTTCATCAGCTTTCCCTAATCGGATGTCATTACAGGCTTTTATACGTCCCAAACCTGTGCTAATATGGATAATCAAGTTACCTAATGTTATTAATTTCATATTCTTCTGCTGTATTTGTGCTGAAGTCATGTGAGATTTGAGTTTAGTTTCTCCACATTAGGTCAACTATTTTTACAGTGGAAAAATGTGTCCAGTTGCATCTAAATGTGTGGTATTGTCCCAAAATATTACTGGATGTGAACTCATTCTATTTTGCATGGAAATTGACATTTAAGTCTCTATGACCACCCATTTAGAATGGGAAAAAATGCATGTAAATGTGATATTTTTCCAAAACATGTGAATGCATGTGATGTTATCATCCAGGTCATATTGTAATTTCCGATATGATACGGATAAACAAGAATAAGGAAAATAATGGTGTTAATATTATTATTACTGTCTTTTTTCAATGATCACAGATAATCGGAGCCCCTAATTGTAGGGTCTCCCTAAAAGATAAGATGATGGTTTTCAAGCAGTAAAAGCAAAATATTGCTAAAAATGACATGGCATCAACATACTACACTGACCATATATGACAGCTGACAGGGTGCTACTCTTAATCTCTGTTTATGCATAAATCGATACGATTTAAATGATAATTTTTAACAGTTTTGTACAGAGCCAATAACTAACTCTCACCATTTTTAGATCACTACTTATACACAGGGAAAATGTTCAAGTTTACCCATTTGAAAATGGCTTAAAAACAATAAAGTCAAAAGTGTGTCATTGTAGTCCTGAAAGAAGGTGAATAATGTTCATTTATTCTTTAATCAATGTGATAACAACTAGTTAGTATTAAATGTTATTGTTGTTTATTCTTGCCAATGTAGATGGGTGCTTTATGAAAAGCCCAACTTCAAGGGTGAGAAGATCGCCCTGGATGAAGGAGACATAGAAATCACGAATCCATTCAGTCCTCCAGAGGAGCCGCTGCACAACGGACAGAACGGACAGCCTGGCAGCGAAGAGCAGAATGGAGAGAAAAGTGAAAGTGACCAACAGGAAGAGACAAAACCAGCCCAAAAGTTCGTCATCGGCTCCATACGCAGAGCAGTCAGGGTGAGAAGGATTCTGTTCAATCTTAACTTTTGGTTAATTTGTGTAAATTTAATCCAAATCAATTAAAGTAAATATTTTTCTATTAGTAACTTCATTTGCGTCAAAGCGTAAGTGCTATAAACACAATTCAAATGAATAGAAAAACATGCACATAACACATACAACATACCACAACTAGTAGATAAAAGCAATGTACAAATTAAGATTGAGAAGTGTTTTCCTACAAAAGGTGCAAAATGCATCGTACAAACTAGTTGAGGTACAACTTACCTTTGGTGTTAATTTTGTTGACTAAAAATTGTCTTCATAGTTTTTGTCGACTGCATTTTTTTTTAAGTGACAATGAGACAATTTGTTAACTAATAAAAACAAAACTATAATGTTCACATGGGACGAAATCCAATTAGAACTGATTACATTTGGACTAAAACCAAGTTTAATTTTAGTCAAAAAACTGACTAAAACAAAATCTAAATTTGCTGTCAAAATTAACACCGGACTAATAAAAGCTGTAGAAAAAGATGCCAAGTTAGTGTTGACTGCACTCAACAGCACCCCCTCGTGTCTGAAATAAAGCACAGCAACATGTATGATGGTTTAAATTGCAAATAATGTATTTTAAATGGGTTTTTTTTTATATAAATATCAAGTACAAAATAGATAACTTTAAATCCATTAATATATTAGATGATACATTTGATAGAAAAATTACAGGTTTCACAATTTCTTCAGATTATTTCCTTGGTTAGTTGGTAAAAAAAAAATCAGTTATTAAATGTGTGATTCAATCTGTCAGTGCACAACAGTAAGTAGCATATGTAGTTGTAGTGAGGTAATCGTGTACTTTTTAAGATGTTTTAGGCACAATTTCTTCTGAAACTACTGCAATTGTTTTTTTAATAACTAAATGTTAGAAAGCAGCTGAGTAACGTTTCCTTTAATACTGGCTGCTTCGTGTTGGTCCTCAGGACTACAGTGTCCCAGAGATCAGCCTCTTCCCAGAGGAGAACGCCGAGGGCAAGAAGGTGATTTTCAGAGACACTTCGGAGGATGCCAGGATTTTTGGTTTCCCTGTCAAAGCAAACTCCATCATCATCAGCGCTGGACTGTGAGTCCTGAATAATGTGATTCATGTCACTATAGGGACTGTTGTAGTTTTGATCTTACTACATTTGCTCGATGTGCTTTTTTTTAGGTGGCTTGTGTACGCTCATCCCTTCTTCCAGGGTGTGCCCCGCGTCCTGGAGGTGGGTGGGTACACCAACCCTGCGGCCTGGGGAGTGGAGCAGCCGTATGTGGGCTCACTGCATCCACTCAAAGTGGTAAGTAGGGGTTATTGGTGGAATGTTGGAGATCTCGTGGGACAGTTTTTTGATTTTCAGAACCAAAAATCCAATATTTGCTTTGAGTTTGAGCTGTTGTTTTTCTTCTCACCACAGGGAGAACCAAGAGTGGAAAACCTGAGTGAACCAAAGGTAAGAATGTGAATTTTTGTTCGTATCATATTTTTATACATTTCTTTAACTTTCTTAAACCTTTGGTTCTTATGGTCTCGTGGTCTCTGTAGATGGTGATCTATGATAAGCCGTACTTCAGTGGGAAGTCGCGGACCATAACCAGCAACATGAGAGATTTCATGACCAGAATAGAACCAGGACAGACCGCCTTCATGTATAACACAGGCTCTCTGAAAGTACTGGGAGGAATGTGAGTCAGATTATCTACCGTACTTACTGATAGTTTTTGAGCTTTAAGTCTCACATAAGGAACTAAACCCACATCTTGTTGTGTATCTGTTGATACAGCTGGGTGGGCTACGAGAAGGAGGGCTTCAGAGGCCACCAGTACCTCCTGGAGGAGGGGGAGTACCACGACTGGAGAGTGTGGGGAGGCTGTAACGCAGAGCTGCGCTCCGTCAGGGTGATCCGAGCCGTAAGTCACCAGGACTTCCTAACAAACTCTAATGTCATTAATTATAGAAGGTCTCATGTTTGGGGTCAATTACATTTTTTTAAATTACTATTATGTCTTCAATTAACCATGTTTCATTACATCTTAATTACGATTTTCATAGACTGGAATTTTTCTAATTACACCTGAAATTATAATTAATTTTTTTTCCCCTGAAAGTCAGTTACAAATATGTTCTTAATTACAATTAATCACATTTACTGAGCCTGAAATAAGCCCGTAGTACGTAACCTTCCTCTTGTGTTAGCATCTCTAATGATAACGAGTCGGTTTTGACCAAAATCTTAAATCAGCTGTAAAATACACTAAAATATATGATCTATTGTGCAATTTGTTTATCATTTCTTGGTTACCTCGTGTGGCTTCTTTATCCATGAAAATATTGGTGTTAATGTTGTTGGTGTGGGCGTCTGAGCCTTTTTTGTGTCAGTATACCCATAGATGTAATTTTTTTTTAAATGGTAAAATGATCCCCAAGAGAACTGACAGGTAAACTTGATATTAAACATATTTTAATAATTAACTACATATGTGTAAGCCATAGAACTGTAACATAGTTCCCCAGTTGTGCGTTTAATTAAATTGTAATTAAAAATGTTGACATTTCTATGCCAATTACAATTACAAAGTGAATTTTCTGAACCCAATTACAATTAAATTATGATTACATCAGCAATATATTTTTTCAATTATAAATATCTCATAACTGTAATTAATTATCAATTACGCAACTATAATTGACCCCAACCCTGGACGGTCTCATGGTCTTGCTCCGTTGCAGGATCTGACCGACCCAGTGATGATGATGCTGGAGCAGCCTGATGAAGAACAGGACGACATGCCACAGGACAACACCTTTGAGGTGACCGAGGCCATCCCTGATGTGGAGCTGTTTGGATACAAAACCTCCACCCGCTCCATCGAAGTCCTCAGCGGGGCGTAAGTAGATCGATTACACAGAATCACCCTGTGAGTCCTCAGGGTGAGCCTCTTCTCGTCTCTTCTAGGTGGGTGGCCTACTCCCACGTGGACTACTCAGGTAACCAGTACATCCTGGAGAAGGGTTTCTACAGCAACTGTGTAGACTGGGGCTCACAGGACTCTAGGATCTGCTCCGTGCAGCCGATCCTGTTGGTGAGGATCCCTTTGGGTTTGTTATCACTGAAGCTCTGCTCTGACCTGAACCATCTCACTTTGTTTTTAGGCTCCAAACGACACCGCGAAGGGTGGAGATGAGGTGAGTAATGCTACTATTGCTCTCATTCCTTATTCAGCCTCTTATTGTGAAAATGTGAACTTTTTGGTTACAAAGACACATAAAATATTATAGAATAGCTTTTGTCACCATTAACCCAACATGAAACTACCATAGTGTGCTCTTTAGGATAAACTCGTTTCAGCTGCCCACAACAATGACATCGGGTCAGGAAATGCCCATATGTTGTGACATCATGTGGCTACTATGTATTAATCACTATCCTCCCTGCCTTTCTGTGTGTGTTAGATCATCCTGTACTCTGAGCCTGACTTCCTGGGTGACTGTCACGTGTTTGACCAAAACCAGGAAGCACTGCCAGAGAAATTATTGACCAAGTCATGCCGAGTGGTTAGTGGAAGGTGAGCAACGGATGAAATGATTCAGAATGGAAAGCTTGTTTGGATCTGACAGATTTAATGAGGATGTTTGATTGACATATTGTTGTTTGGTGCTTCAGCTGGGTGCTCTACGAGGAAAAGCAGCACTCAGGAAACATGTTCGTCTTATCTGAGGGAGACTATCCAAACCTAACCAGCATGGGCTGCCCTCCAGGAGGCACCATCCGCTCTGCCAGAGTGGTGCCAATGGTGAGACAGAGAAATGCCTCTGAATGTAAACCAGGGTTGGAGTCAATTACATTCTCCCATTACAATTACATCTTCTGATAATGCATTACACAGTTAATTAAAATTGACCCCAGCCCTGACTCATGGTGTTCTTCCTTCCTCCAGATGTTCTCCGTTCCCTCCATCTCCCTGTTCGGCCTGGAGTGTTTGGAGGGAAGAGAAATCACCACTTCGACAGAGATTGTCAGTATGGTGGAGGAGGGCTTTAACAACCACATCATGTCTCTGAGGGTAAACAGGGGATGGTGAGTGCATTAAGCAAGCTGCTTTAGTTCATCTGGATCCAGGGGTGGACTGGGATTAATATTTAGCCCTGGCATTTTGTGTCTTGGCCAGCTCACTACATTATCAGTGACACAATTTAGAAGCCGTTATTAAGTCAGTTCAACATGTGGCTCTTTGTCTTAATTTTAACTAACATTTTAACCCCTTTTTACCTATTTCCTTTCTCATTTTTGCCCTTTTGACACTTTTTTTCTTGACTTTAGCTACCTTCTGCCAATAAATATCCCTTTTTTCCAATTTTTTGTCCATTTTTGCAAGTTCTTTTTCACACTTTTATCGAATGTTAGTACTTTCTTAATTTTTTTGTGGTCACTTTTTATCCAAATAAGCCAACTTTTGCCCAATAAATACCACTTGTTTCCTTTTTTCCCTATGTTTTGTCTCTTTTTGTTCCACATTTTTGCCCTTTTTTACTATTGTTCACCACATTTTGCCCATTAAAGCCACCCTTTGTCATTACATACCACCTGGTTCCTCTTTATTTGCACTTTTTTTTGGCCAATCTTGACTTGCCATGTTTTTGCTACTTGTGGACGATCTTTGGCCACCTCTTACCATGTCCGCCTCCACTTGCACGTCAAAAAAAAAAACATAGCGGACCGGACCGGCCCACTTTGGGTCCACGGCCCACCGGGACGATGCCTGGTATATCAGATGGCCAGTCCACCCCCGTCTGTGACTCTTCATTATTAATAAGCTTTATATTTTTGCTTTGCAGTTGGGTGCTGTGTGAACACAGCAACTACAGGGGGCGCCAGTTCTTACTGGAACCGATTGAAATCACCAATTGGCACAAGTTCAGCTCTCTGAGTAGCATTGGATCGATGTATCCAGTCAGACAGGTTGGTTAACATTTCACCTGAATGTATTAATATGCCGGGTAAACAAGACTGTGAGTATTAGGCTTTTTATTATTTGTAACAGAATGCATACTTTTATTTTAGTATTTCTTATTTTTATTACGGTAAATAAAAACTAAGCTACAACCATTGACTAAAATAAATCATCTCTGTAACATATTGAGGTAGAATTTAGCTTAAAAAATAAATATAATAGAGGGTCATTCCATGTCATTTCAACACATTTTCAGGACATCCCACGCACTTCAGTCTCAAAAAATTAGGACATTTTTACCTATAATTCCATGATTATTCAATAGGCACACTTTGAATGTTTTATTTGATGAAATTTGGTGTAGTAATACAGCTCCACCTACGCTCTCAGAATATTTAAAAAGATCTGCTATACATTCTATATGGTGGACATTCCAATCCCTCCTATTTTAAAAAAAAGTTTGTCAAAGTTTGGGTCTGGAACATGTTTGGGTCTTCAGTAAACATCTTTGCATATGTCTCAGCTCCCTGTAATTTGATCAATTTTGATCAAATGACTAATGATTAGTCACATATATGCATTGGTTCTTTCATTGGCCCAAAACTGCATGCAAGAAAAAAAAAATTCTGTGTTTTAATTCATAGTATAAAAGTTACTCTTTCTTGGGTTGTAAAACAATTTTTTCATGCAACTTTATTTTATTTTTATTTTTTACCACTCACAAATATTACATATCCTTTATATGAGGCCATTGGAGCTGGCCTCTGTGTTTTATAATCATTTATTGTTTATTAGTTTTTCACTAGTAACATGACCCTACCTTTATCGTGTTTTCATTAATGATGTTTGTCTTAGTCATTTAGTTTTTTGCTCTCCACAGAAACGCCACTTTTTCCGTATCAAGAACAATGACACCGGGAACTACCTGTCAGTGCAGGGCGACGTGGAAGAGATGAAGTCGGGTCGAGTGGTGGCGTCAGCTCAGGTGGAGCCCATGAGTGACATCTGGTACTACCAGGAAGGGCTGCTGAAAAATAAGGTGCGAAAGTACCGAATGACTCATCATTTAAACCTTTCGCATTACTCTGGATTTAAAGTCTTTTAACTAAAACATGCAAGTGTAAAGAACAACGTTCCCACTCTGTGTGCTGCAGCTGTCTTCAACCATGGCTCTTCAGGCGATGGGTAACATTGAGCCGGGTGTGAAGGTGGTTCTATGGGCAGAGACCAGACTGCCCATCCAGACATGGGAGGCCCAGATGAGCGGCCTCATCACCAGCCTAACTTTCCCTGGTGTCGTGCTGGATGTGAAAGGTGTGACACTGACACATGCAGCGCTATAACAAGATAAACACTGCTAAATCACTAGATCTAAACAAAAATGTGGTTAGAAGGTGGTTTACAGAAAAGATTTAAAAGTCTAATATAAATGTAGGGACTATTTTCTGTGATCCCGGAAAATAGAGTTCACTTCCTTTTTTAAATGAATATATTGTCACATACATGTTTTTAGGTAAATATCACACGTGTACACGCATATAGTCTTTTTTTTAATGTGTTAATTTGTGACAGTGGACAATGCACATTAATGGACAAATATGTAAATGTGCCAGATTGTAGCCACAGGCTAGTTTTCATTTGTAGTTCCCGGCAGGTTCATCAACTCCAAAATCAGACAGCATGGACGGTAAAATAAAATACAAAGATTCAAATGTAACGACATTTAGCTTAGAACCAGAAATAAAGTGACCATTGCAGCTAAAGTGCATTGTGGTAGGTGGGGGTTGAGACAGGGAGGGGTGGAGAAAGGACTGCCAGCCGCTGGGGGGCGCGTGCGTGCAGCTTCTGTAGGCGCCTCGCATGCACCCTTGAAACTTGCAGGGAGGAAAGGGAGACGTGGAGTCGGATGATGTGCGACGACCTTTGTAGATCTGGTTCAGAAAACAAAAGTCCAGGTAGCGATGAGGGAAAAGGTGGGTGACGGAGCATCAAGTCTGCATAACATCTTCGGTGAGATAGAAAACAGACAGTCAGCCTTGAGTGGCTGGCATGTGGGGGAGGCCAATGATGATAGTGATTTGTTTTTGATTCAGGCTAGCACAGTTTTGACCTTGACCTTGAGTCTTTGGTCTCCAGCAGTAAAATCTAATAATCTGGCCTCAAGCTACAAGCCGAGCACTCAACCGCTCCAAGCTGGTTTCAATCTCACGTAAACACTCCAAAGTGGCCTCCTGCTTATTTTTGAGTACGTTCATCATATTAGTCTGAGTGTTGAGTGCTCTGCCCCATCCTTCAGAAATGACTGGCAGACTTCCAAAAACAGCTGCCGACATAGCACAGACTTCCAATCATGGAGATGTCCTCCATGGAAAGCATGGGCAGACACACGACCTTCCACTTATTCCAGGAATTCATTGTGTATCTAGCTGCAAATGTTCCGCTCAGACACGTGGGCTCACCCCTGCCCGATCTTTGTGTTGAGACCAGCTGACTAATTCCATAATTGAATTGAAAAAAATGCAGAGAGAGGCTCCTATTGGATGCACAAGACAAAACAAGCAGCCAGGCAGTAATGGGAGGGGAGTGGGCGCAGGGAAGAATGTGAGCTAGAAGCAGAAGGGAAGAGGATAAGGCAGACAAAACTAGATATGACGCGATATGACGGACTTCACTTTCTGAAATGCAAATAACTTAATGACACGGACTAAACCATTTTTTGCTGTAAAACAGGTGGTCTAATGTCTAGCTTTAGCAAATGTAGCAAACGGCTACAGTGTGTGCTTGTTTTGGCGCATTTCTGCTGTGTATAAATAATACATTTATGACGATTGCTAACGCCATCAACTGTGTTAAGCCAGTTTGACGTGATTTTGGGAGAGTAGGAAGCCGCTAAAACAGAAATGAAATATAATTGTTTAAACTCTGAAACAGAAGTAAGGAAATGTTGATACAGGAAATTAAAGGTGTTACAAATGGCTTTTATTTTTAAATAAACCAAAGCTTCTTTCTTCTCCTAAAGCTACAGAGAAATGTGTTTGTATTTAACAACTCCTTACTATTATTACTATGGATACTGTTATTTAGTGCCTGAGTAAAAAGTCACGTAAAAGGTTTTATTTTAATGACATTATAATCTTTTTTAATTCATTTTATTAAGGTGGTAAAAGCTACGATAAGGACCATGTGGTGATCATGCCAGAGAACGAGGAGAGGCCCAGCCAACAGTGGGAACTGGAGCTGATCTAATCCTCAATGTGTCGCCTGTGTTTGCCTGCACACCAGCATGGCCTTTGCATCCCAGTGTGTGTACAGGAGCAGCAGCTTCTTTTTTATTGTTACATGTATAGAAGCCAAAGTGAAGAGCGTTTGCCACAACTGTGAAGGTGATGGAGGCAAACAAGCCCTGAGAAGCTGCAGAAGTGCAACACTAATCATGTTTTTATGTGTTTGAATCCAATTTTTCTGTGTTGTAAAGAAATGTTTTGTGATAACTCACTGGTTTCCAACCTCGAGAACTTCTGAGCATGTTTTTAAACTCCTGTGTACAATCCCGCTATGGATGGAAATCAATCCTTCTGTCTATTCCAACCTTTTAAAGCTCTGTTTAATGTGGATTTAAAAACATGTTGGACCCACTGTAGGACACAGTGCTTTTTTCTTTGTTAAGACAACTTAAGGTTTCTACTGAAGATTGAAGCCAGAAGAAGATGTAAAGTCTCATATTTGTCGATTACTTTTTTAAAATGTAATATGTGTTTGTATAACTTTATGTGGGGAACATTGCCTCCTGGTGCATAGTTTAGTGTAATGCACTGGGTTGTTTGACATTTTCTATCTCCTTCTGAACTTTTTATGAAATTCTAGTTTTACAAAAACATGTTACCCACATGACCTATGCTACTCAGAATCTGTATATGTACATGGTAGAGGCTCTACTATATGAAATATAATAAACATAATAAACAATAGCTTGCTTGGTTGTGGTTTGTGTTCCTAAAGAGCCGCAGATTCGTGTAGTTTCTCCTGATGCCTTTAGATGCCTGTAAAAAGTCCCAGTGCTGTTACTCTAAGTCGCTTTTCCAATCAAATTACTCGGTCGTAACTAACAGTCGTATAATTCCCGATATTGAGCAGTTTTCTTTTTACCCATCGTCCGTCTGTCAGTGTGTGTGTGTGTGTAGAGTGGTGTAGGTCTTTTAATGCAATACCCACCAACCATTCTCACACCAAAACATTGGTACTAACGGGGGGATTCCAGGTAATGAAAACATTTTTTCATTTTTTGGCAAAAAAAACAGAGTTTTTGAGGATTTTGAAAAAAACTTTATCGTGTACTGATTAAAGAAAGAGAGGAGGTGGACCTTCACTCAGGGCTTTAGATTAGTGCTAGAAATGTTCCAATCTGATAAATTTTGGCGAAAAAATGGCATTTAAAAAAAAAAATTATAATTTGTCTCTATTTTTGGACTCTGATATTTTAAGTAGGTGTAAATCTTAATTCATAACCCAACAACAATTCATGCATCAAAACATTGGTACTAATATGGGGATTCTAGGTAATGACGTTTTTTTCAGTCGGACAATTTTTGGTGTAAAAAACAGCGTTTTTCAGGAATTCTCTGAAGTGCTTGGTCACAATAAATAAATGTAAATTATTTTTTCGTTACCGTTCATATTTTGAGGATTTTTCAAATGTCAGGCCGAGGGTTTTCATGTGCGGCCGTGTTATGTTTTTCTATCAGGTTTTTGCTTTCCTTAGTTGCTGCTCACTGTTCTCCATGCAACTTATACAGTGAAATGCTATGCCGTCACCATCAGTATTAACCTCATGATTTCTCTGAAATAAAGTCCTCTGTCTCAGACATACTCTCCTATATACGTCACTTTCACTGTGAAAGAGCTGTTCCATGTCCTGTATCAACTCTGCACCTGCAGTTGTAGAGACATGTTTTACACAACTTAAAAAAAAAGCTTTGGGTCAAATTGACCCTAGAAGAACTCTAATGCTTAATATACATGCGTTCAGCTCATTGAAAAATATGATTATGGTTTTGTATGCTTAATCAATTGTACCCATAAAATTAGGAAAAGTTATGAAATTTGAAGGAAAAGAAAAAAAGTCAACCATTATTTTTTTGAAAATTGAATGGGGTCAAATCGACCCCAAGGATAATAGGTGGGTTAAGTGTGTAGAATTCAGTTTTTTCTTTTCTTTTCTTCACTTTTGTCCCATATTTTATGCCCAGAGTAACTCAAATACTGTATATCCCACTTGTTGTGCGTTCATTGTTAAAACTGAGCCGATCGCACTTTAACGTTGGACAATAGAAGCGCAGTTTTGTTTGTGATAACCACACCGTACACGTCTCATGTTACTTTCTGCAGGTGAACAACACGTGATGATTGAGAGAGAGAGAGAGTCAGACTGGGGGCACACATTCAAACTGTTATCCTATATTCAGTCTTTATTATCATGAAAATACAACCTTTGTTCATCAGATCACATTGAGATCATTCCTGATGGTGGTGATATCTTTTACTCTTTCATATGAGAATAAAATGTTCAGGTTTTTGTCTTCATAATAATGTGGGTGGACTGAATACCTTCACACAGACTCCCTGGTATATAGTACGCTGGGTTTATTATCAGATACACTCTTATCTTGATGAAACCATTCTATTATCCCTTTCATTTTATAACATTTTAACACTGACACAACAGGTGAATATATATGGCAGTATTTACTTTTTCAAAGAATCATTCTAAATAAATTATTGATAGGCTAATCATCCTAAAAAAAAATGTCGTAATCGTGGTCTTAAATGCAAAAGTCACCTGTAAACAAACCTGACAGTCTGGATTCTTGCTTATGTGTAATCTCAATAGTACCAACGCTGACCAATGGTGTTGACAGATCTGTAAAAGATGCTGATCACTGATTGGTCAGGTGTTGAAACTACAGTGTAGTGGGCGTATACAGGTGTGTCGTTCTGTGGGCAGGGCTTAGATAGCGGCTGATTAGAGGAGGTTGAAAAAAAAAACATCTACAGTTACTCCGTCCACACCTTAGTGCAGCTGCTACAGAACTGACAACAGGTAAGAAAACCATAATTAATACTTTAATAAAGTTAATAACAAGGGTTTAAAACTCATAGGAATCTTCTAAGCATTTTACTGTGTGGTTTTTGTAGCATTTTGTGTCAAAATTGGACTTTTTCAGCATTTTAGTGCGTCTGTGTGATACTGGCTGTTATTCTGTTTATAATAATTTGCATTTGCTCACATTTTCAGATAAACGGCAGCTATGGATATTGAATACTTCAAATCTCTTGTGAGTAAACCTTTGACAGTCGCGCCCTTAATTATAGACAAGGTTTTAGTAGATAATGGCAAGGAATGTAGAGTAGAGATGGGCAACTTTAATCAATGTGTTTGATGTGAGGGAAACATTAACACACGTCAGCGTTTAAAATAATGAAACATCTAAGCATTATTACAGGAAAGAACCGATTTTTGTGGTTATTTTCTAGAATTCTCTCATTTTATGTTTCAGTTGTTTTCTATACTATTCTGTGATTTTTGTTTATTTTGGTGGCTGTTTTGTGTGTTTTTCTGTAATTTTGTATGTTTTTGCAGTCATTTTGTGTATTTTGAATGTAACTTTGTACGTTTTTGTAGTGATTTTTTTGTGTTTTGGTTATTATTTTGTATATTGTTCTGTTATTTTTGTTGTCGTTTTGTGTGTTTTTCTATAATTTTATATTTTTTACAGTCATTTGTTGTATTTTTGTGTCATTTTGTATGTTTTTGGAGTGATTTTAATTTTTTTGTATTTTGGTTATTATTTTGTAAATTGTTCTGTTTTAGTAATTTTTTAATTTAATCAGAAATGAGTTAAATCCACCCAGCTCTGCAGCTCCTGTCATAATGACCCAGAGTGAAATACTACATTTAAATGAAATGTATAGTGTCATGTACTAAAACTGTCCGCCCTGTCTACTAATTAACCTCGGAAGTGCAATATACTTGACATTCTTCAGATTTCCCACCCAACGTCTTATCATCCTCTTATACTTTTCCACTGAGAGTCGAGGAATAAATGCTTATGCTGCATTCCAGACAACTGGGAAATAGGCCTTTGACAGTTGAAAATTCCTATATATTAAAAACGATGCTGGCTGGGACATTATTTACAATAAAGGAAATAATGTTTGTGTGATTAAAACAACTATTATTCAGAAAGGTAATTATTTTTATTGGCCCAACAAAGCAAGACAACATTTTGTATGGAGCCCATTTTAGTCATAAGGCACTCAAAGTGATTCATGTAAGGCGTTAAAACATGACACAAGGCACAAAAAACAATTAAAAAGCATAAATACAGCGTGCATTACTGTGTTCCATAATAACGCCAAGTAATCTGTAAACGTAGTGAATGGTTTTGTTGTCAACTCCAGATGTTTTATTTCATTAAAACCTAATTTTAATCAATGTTTCACCATCGTCAGTTGGGTTTTGCCACCATCGTTGGATTTCCCGACATCAGGTGGTGTTCCAAGTCCCTTTTTCAAGTAGGATGTTGGAAAATCCAGAGTTCCGAGTTGTCTGCAAGAAAAATAATGTAAAGTATTTACAGAAATGTTCTTGCGTTGGATTGAAGAAGGCTTGAGTGAAACTGAAAACTAGAGCTGGGTAATACATCGTAGTTCAGGATATATCAAGTTTTTCATTTTGGTGGTATAGAAAATAAAATAGTCTATTTTGAGATTTTTTTTTTTTTTTTTTTTACTTTTTTTGATTCATACGTTCAAATCACATCACACAATAATTTTATATTATTCATACAGTACAGTCAGTGTATTTTACAATTTTTCCATATTTCTGAAATGTATATTTTATATATTTTTTATTTTTTATTGAAATACTCGTTTTAGCAGTCGATTCTTTCTCTACTTCTCAGAGCAGCCACACTACAGAACTCACTCACACGTGCTGTCCCTTAGGGGAGACAAAGCCAAACGTGGGACTCATTGTGCAACTTTTTGTTAATAAATGTCTGTGTGGCATTTTTCATCAACAAATTTAACCCAGAACTGTCTTTCTCGTCAGACTTTGAGTTAAAAACATCACGATTCTTAACGCATATCGCCATTCAGAGAAAAAATATTGAGATACGTATTTTTTGATGAAGGCAGCGCGGAGTTTTGGTCCATATCACCCAGCCCTACTAAAAACTAATGTAATTGTTATTTAAAAAACTAAAACTGTGACTAACGCAGTGCAAAAACATGTACCCAACAGGACATGTGGTGGGGGACTCTAGGAACTGTGCGACCTTTCTCGAATTTCAACCCTGACAAAGATGCCATGGAGCTCCAGGCAGCGCTGGAGAAGAAAGGTGCTTATCTTTTATCTATTTCCTGCTTAAAACCCACCCTCCCTGTATATGAAACTCTGTCCTCCTCCTTCAGATGTTAATACTGTGGTGAGAATCCTGTCCAATCGCAACAACGCCCAGAGACAAGTGATCTCCCAGACGTTTGAAGAGCTCATACACAAGGTAAATAAATGCATGCAGGAAGTGAACCTCTGCTGTGCATTGATGTGTGAAGTTGTTTTGCCTCATGTTGCAATTTTAAATGTGTATTTGCACTCATGTCATGTTAGAGTGTTTGCTGATCAAACATGATTTAAACTGGTTTGAAAGGTTGACACACACACACACACACACACACCTTTGTGTATTGAGGGAGTTGAGCGTTATTAGTTTGTGGTCTGACAGTGAAGGATTTCAACAAAAATAAAAAATAGCATTGTGTTTGCTTTATCAGCGTGTTTTTCACATGAAATGATGTTTGTGTACACTGTGTGTGCTCTTCTAAGTGAGAGTCATTAACTTTTTGGTTGTTTCTGTGCAGTGTTAAATAGTGTGTCAACATCCACAAGAAAAGCAGCGCTCAGATTGGCATGAATTTGTTGTTATTACAAATTATTGAAGCCCACTGTGAGGATTGTTGTTCAAATATGACTGGGACATGTACTCATTATGAAGGATAGAGTGTAATATTTCCTTATTTTATTGTGTTCTAATATTAAAGGTATTTAATAATAATCATAACTAGAACTGCGAGCAGGTATGAGAGGGGGCCAAGTCTTCCTGAGCCAATGGACCCCCAATGAACGTGACGCCCTATGAATGTGACCCCGAACCTGAACTTGTGTCAATGGTCGAATCAACAGAGAATCCATACAGTGATGATGTCATAAGAGCAATACACTTCCAGCTAAATGCGTTGACCTTAGTTATATTATAAATACATTTCAGTGTTTTCTTTTTTATTATTATTTTATCAGTATTTTTGTGTGTGTTTTCTGTGTTTTAAATATTGTCTCTCAATGTAAAATCACTTTTCACTGCACACTTTTTTTTTTTGTGAATTTCTGTATTTTTTGGGGGAGAAAATCTAAAACTGCCTCCGTCAATGCTTTCCCAGACCATGAACTAGAAACTACTATTACTAAGACCTTATTTACATCCTTTGTCCTAACGTAGACTCCTGCACCTGTGAGAGCTCCATGGATGGATCTGATTCTTTTAATTAAATGCTGACAGGGATCTTTTATTCTGTGTTGAAGGATCTGCAAACTGCCTTAAAGAAAGTTCTCTCCGGTGACCTGGAAACCTTCATGCTGCAGCTGATGATGTACCCTCTGCACTTTGAAGCTTTCCGCCTGCAGCAGGCCATGGCGGTACGATGACGTTCTCAGTTTTTATCTCGCTTAAATGTATTTCTTGTCTTTATTCTGTGTACGTCATTTTCTGTTTGTGTTGCAGGGTTTAGGCACTGATGAAGAAACACTGATGGAGATTCTGTGCACTAAGTCTGCAAAGCAGCTGCAGGATGTCAGTGTTGCATACAATCAGTGTAGGTCACAGGACAATCCACTGTTGTTGTGTATTTTATTTGCTTCATACCTTCTGTTCTCGTCCTTCTACAGTCTATAAGAAAGACTTGGAGAAGGAACTGAAAGCTGAAACCAGTGGAGACTTCGCCAAGCTTGTCGTCGCATTACTAAACGTAATTTGAGTCATTTGTAGAATATTTGGAGTTTGAATGCTTTGGTTATTGTGGGTTCATCAATTCTGCAAATTGAATTGATTTGAATTTAAAATAATTGACTGAATGTTCTTTGTCAATAACAGAAGCAGAGTGTTTCTGGAGTGGTTCAAAGAGATATTGAGGTAATGTGAAGGTTTCAAACTCAATCTGAAAACAATACAGTACAATAACTGAATAGCATAAAGTTAAAGTCGGCTATAATGGGGTAAGATTACTGTAGATAGATTACTGTGTTCATACAACTTTGCAAAAGTAGATTTTAGGATCAGAAATACAGTTACATGTGTGTATCCATCCACACTAATTAATTAATGAATTAATTGTTTTAAGGTAATAGTTTCCTCGCTAATTAACATCCGAGGGTTATACTGACTCCGAGGAGTTATACTGACTTTCAGGAGTTATACTGACTCTGAGGGTTAATACTGACTCCGAGGAGTTATACTGACTCTGAGGGTTATACTGACTCCGAGGAGTTATACTGACTTTCAGGAGTTATACTGACTCCGAGGAGTTATACTGACTTTCAGGAGTTATACTGACTCTGAGGGTTAATACTGACTCCGAGGGTTAATACTGACTCCGAGGGGTTATACTGACTCCGAGGAGTTATACTGACTCCGAGGGTTAATACTGACTCCGAGGGGTTATACTGACTCCGAGGAGTTATACTGACTCCGAGGGTTAATACTGACTCCGAGGGGTTATACTGACTCCGAGGAGTTATACTGACTTTCAGGAGTTATACTGACTCTGAGGGTTAATACTGACTCCGAGGGTTAATACTGACTCCGAGGGGTTATACTGACTCCGAGGAGTTATACTGACTTTCAGGAGTTACACTGACTCCGAGAGGTTATACTGACTCCGAGGGGTTATACTGACTCCGAGGGTTAATACTGACTCCGAGGGGTTATACTGACTCCGAGGAGTTATACTGACTTTCAGGAGTTACACTGACTCCGAGAGGTTATACTGACTCCGAGGGGTTATACTGACTCCGAGGAGTTATACTGACTCCGAGGGTTAATACTGACTCCGAGGAGTTATACTGACTCCGAGGGTTAATACTGACTCCGAGGAGTTATACTGACTCCGAGGGTTAATACTGACTCCGAGGGGTTATACTGACTCCGAGGAGTTATACTGACTCCGAGGGGTAATACTGACTCCGAGGGGTTATTTTCAGGATGTTGCTGCAGTAATTGTCTACTTAACACTGAACATTCAGTGATGTAACTAGTGTCCGTTCTGATCTTTCAGGTTCTCTCTGCATCTCTTAAAGGGAAAAAAGCTGAAGCCTCACCTTGGATCGACATCTTAACCTCCAGGGACGTAGAGTACCTGAACAAAGGTGGCTCCCTCACATGTGTTTTTCAGTTCATTTCCATTCTTTTCTTTTTTTTTTTTTTTTTTTTAAATCCCTCAGTCTGACACTGTGTTGTCCAAACAGTGTTTATGGGACTGGAGATGGAGACTGGACAGACTTTGGACCAGATTGTGGAGAAGCGCTTTTCAGGAGATTTCAGAATGGGTTTGAACATTTTAGGTAAACACGCGTCAAACAATACGTTTTACTTGTTTTTACTGCGCTGCAAGTGTTTAGTCACTCATTACTTTTCTTATCAACACAGTGCAGTGCATTGAAAACCCCTTTATCTACCTCGCTAAAAGACTACATACCATGAAGGTAAGAATGGAAGCTTTATTACTGAAAATAATGATTAAAAAAGGGAATTGTGAGCAAAAACATTGATTCTTTATTCTTTAGAGAGAGAGTATAAGCTTGTTTATGTTTTAAATACACTTTACAATCACACATCATCACAATTTATTAATTATGGGCTTAATTATAGCAAAACATACGGTGGCTTTGAAGGCTCACAGACGAATTCAAAACACAATCTGCTACTACATAAACACAAAATCCAAATAAGCATATTTTTGCTAATTTAATGTAGCTAACCTACACATCTCAGCTCATTGATACAGTAAAAAAAAAAGTGAACACTTTACTGAAGTTTTTTACATAAGGCTGACATTACGTTACCGTTATCTGTCATTAGCATGAATAAGGTGTCATGAAGGCTATCATTAAAGAGTATCTAAACCCCAAATCCACTTTTTTTCTGCTTTATACAAATGTATTTGGATATTAAGTAGTGCTGTTGATTGATTCTGGTCCAACTCTCAACATTTTAGTCAAAGTATTTCAATTTGTCATATTTTGTTGTAAAATGTCAGTGACTGCCCTCTATTGGTTGAAACGAGGCTATTACAATTGATTTTTGCTATTGGCTGAGAACAGGATCATGTGACATTTTGGTATCATCTTGCTTTAGAAAAAAAGCACTGCTAGCCACGCCCCTTTTATAAAAACTAGCACCTGTGGGCTCTACAATCTGTGGTGAGTAGGTTGGATTGAGAGAAGAGTGAATAGAGAGGTATAGTGAGTAATGAGTAGCTAGTTAGCATAGCATAGATTGTTCATTGGAGATTTTGTAGTATAGACTGGGCGTGTCTTAACTGTTCCAGAAGCCCCGCCTATAATCAAGTAATTTTTTTGAATTTCCCTCCTAGTGGCAGGTCAGGAGAAAGCAGGGGTATAGTTACTCTTTAAGCCCTGTTCACTAAATTATGACACCTTTGGAGCTATGTTGGCATTTTTTGGGTTAGGTGGAGGAATCTAGTGGAGTTAAGGAGAGTTAGGGTAACAAAGATTTAGGGTAACGAGCAACACTTAATGACAACCGTCATGAAGCCATATTCATGCTAATGACAGTTGTCATGTCATTATAATGACAGTGCAATGTCAGCTTTATGTATACAACTTCAATGATTATTAGTTATTTCATTGGTAAAGCAATTGAAAGGACAACTATTGTACTCCACTCTGTAGACACCAGTAGTGCACGGCATCATGGTCTCACACAGTGAGGAAGATCTGCTGTGTATCCGCGCTGCCTTCATCAAAATTACAGACACTTCTCTCTACACGGCCTTACAGGTTAGGCAACACACACATCAGTGCTTTAGTGACACGTTCATTACATAAATGATCTGTTCTGTCATCTAAAACCCACAGATAAAACTTGTCCATATATATATATATATATTAACTTTCATTTGTTTTAATAGAAAAACTTCAAAGGGGACCATCTACAAGCTCTCCTGGCCATTTGTCGATCTGAAGATTAAAAAGAAGATGCCATAACTCAGAATTATGTATTACTATATGTATGAGTTTGATCTTTAATTATTTAGCTGTGTCTGGTAATCACATAACGCTATGCTTTCCAAATTCCTATATTTAATCATAACTTTTTGTTTTGTGCTAAAGTTAACGCAAACATTTGAAAAGCACAACTTATTTTACATGTATTAAAACATATTAATAACTGTTTTATTCCAACTTTTATGCTTTAGGTGACTTTTTTCCAAATAAAGAGCAAGATCCAAAACCACAGTTTTATTGTTTTTTTTTATTTGAAGTCACCTTTAACACTCAATGATCAAAGAGTGTCACTAATTCCTGTCAAAGAAGTCTTTGGAGTCAATAATATCAACGAGTTACATGAATGGAGTTCTTCTTTGAGTAATCACTATAGCACAGTCTGTCGTGAATTTAAAGTGCATTTTATTGCTTATACAGCTTGTAAATCACCTCTCAATCCTAAAGGTCATTTGGGTTCAAACTGCACAACTCTTGAACTCAAAAATGTTGCAGAAAGACCAATAATTTACATGTGCATTGATTATGGATCAACTTGGATTATTCATTTGGTAAATCACAAACACATTTGGCCACATTCATTTTATGATTCCAATAATATAACTTGTATTAACTAGAACAGTGTTTCTCAAATGGGAGTACGTGTACCTCTAGAGGTGCGCCATGGTACTACAGGGGGTACTAGAGAGAGAGACATGTCAGTGTTGCTCCCACTCTAGTCGCGAGATGACCGGAAATTATAAAAACTATAGAAATAAATCTATTCAGAATTTGTTGTCAAAATGGGGTCGTGATCCAAAAAAGGTTGGGAACCACTGCACTAAATACTGTTTTTTCCACCTCTTTACAAAATGAGATTCTTTAAATTGTGTGTTATCACTTGTTCATTCCATCATCATGCTCTACATTTTTTTTAAATGGTTTTCTAAGCAAAATGTTTTCGTTGGACAAAGGGGGGTTCTTGGATTCAGAAATAAGAGAAAAGTGGGTACTTAAGCCAAAAACGTTTGAGAACCACTGAACTAGTACATGTAGTGATATAGCATTTACAGGAGAAGACTATAGATCAAAAGTGGCAATAAAGCAAACGGCAAAGAGTATCTGATGTCCGATCCTCGACATGGTTGTGGTGGGTTTGTAGTGGTCGTAGTCGTCGCTGTGGTCATGGCTGTTGTGCTTTGGTTTGCTGGTGTCGGAGAGCTGCTTGTAAAATCAGAGGTGGTTGTTGGGACAGTTCCAGTAGTTGTAGACGTGATTGATGTGGTCAGTGTTGTTGTGCTTGGGGGTCCGGTGGTAGAGCGTGTTGGTGTTACGGTCGGAGAGCTGGTTGTCGACTCTATGGTGGTTGTTGTGGAACGTCCAGTAGTTGTAGACGTGGTTTGTGTTGTTGTTTTTGGGGGTCCGGCGGTAGAGCGTGTTGGTGTTACGGTCGGAGAGCTGGTTGTCGACTCTATGGTGGTTGTTGTGGAACGTCCAGTAGTTGTAGACGTGGTTTGTGTTGTTGTTTTTGGGGGTCCGGCGGTAGAGCGTGTTGGTGTTACGGTCGGAGAGCTGGTTGTCGACTCTATGGTGGTTGTTGTGGAACGTCCAGTAGTTGTAGACGTGGTTTGTGTTGTTGTTTTTGGGGGTCCGGCGGTAGAGCGTGTTGGTGTTACGGTCGGAGAGCTGGTTGTCGACTCTATGGTGGTTGTTGTGGAACGTCCAGTAGTTGTAGACGTGGTTTGTGTTGTTGTGCTTGGGGGTCCGGCGGTAGAGCGTGTTGGTGTTACGGTCGGAGAGCTGGTTGTCGACTCTATGGTGGTTGTTGTGGAACGTCCAGTAGTTGTAGACGTGGTTTGTGTTGTTGTGCTTGGGGGTCCGGCGGTAGAGCGTGTTGGTGTTACGGTCGGAGAGCTGGTTGTAGAATCAGAGGTGGTTGTTGGGGTGTGAGGTGGCAAGGTGCAGCTTGTTCTTTTGTTCTTGTCACAACACAATAAACACCATAACTCAAATTGGGATTCTACTGATGCGACTGGGACGAGTTCACCATGTGCCGGTATTGCCATCGAGGAGTTACTTGAAGGCACAACAATGGTTAATGGGTCGTTCCCAGTAGACGCAGCCTCTATTTGTTGTTGTGTGTCTCCAGAACAATACAACAAACACAACATCAGACGAGTGCTTGGTACCGACTCTGATAGTGAGGTTTGCCCGTGTAGGATGGATGCAGAGTGTATCTGTGTAGGAAAAACACAATTTTTCAAGACTTAGAGAAAAAAAAAGTACAGAATTGTAAGATTGCAATTTCATTTAGCAGAAGCTTTTAACCAAAAGGACGTACAACATGAGCAGTTAGTATCCCACAATGTTGGCCCTGGTTGGATTCCAACCAGTGAACCCTCCGATTACAAGCCCACTTCCTTAACCATCATGTGGTCTCTCTATTCCGTCGCAATCCAAATAAAATATTCAAATTTACAGAAAACATCAGTTTAAGTTGGTAAGATAAAATTGTAATAACTTCTGTAGCTGCCGTTAGAGATTCTCTCATAAATGCAATTCATAGTTTTCATATTCAGTTAAAAAGATGATAAATACATTTTCATAATTACACCAATGAATATTTCATACAGATGTTCAATAAATACATAAGTAATCAGTTAATTCATGTAGATATAATTCATCTTTTTGGGTAAAATTACAGGGTTAGAGAGCTAATAATAATGCTATAATGCACATGAGTCAAACTCAAGGCCCGGGGGCCAAATCCGTCCCTTTAAAACATCCAAATCCAAAATTCCACGAGAACTTAAACTCTGGGAATTTACAAAAAATAGGAACTTTTCATGGGAATTATTTTTTTTTTTTTTAAATCAACCAGAAATTGGGAGCAATTTCTTTGTATCATATTTAAACATACATATTGGCATCCGTTCTAAAATAATACACATTTCAACAGATGTGTTTGCAGTAGAACTTTACAATTATTCAAGTGGAGTTATATTGAATCTTTCATAAATTCAATGAAATTATATATTGTACTTTACATATTGCAGTATTTGCCATGCTTGTGTAACACAATGGAAGCCATTTCTACTCTCAAATTTTTTAAGATGCTTAGTTTTATTTTCCAAAATCCTGCTCAATCCTCTGATGATTTGTCAAAATTTTTCAAAATTAAATAAATATTGTCACTACCTCTCACCTATTGCTTAGATATACTTTACATACACACTTTTATTTCATTTATACATGGAAATGCAAAGTAGCACTAATGTTGAAAGTGTTTCTTGGTCTAAAATGAGTTCACCCCTGCTATAATGTACTAATAGCATTAAACGCAGTCATGAAAAAATTGCCTAATTGTATAAAACTATTATTATTTATTCATTTCATCTCCTTCGTTATGACTTTAGCATTAAATACTACTGCGCAGTAATGTGGCTTTCATTAGTTCTGATTTAATCTTGTGTTTATTTGTGTCCGTTGGACTACTCTTAAGTATACACCACAGCAAGTTCCCCAAACTGGACCAATATGAGTGTTGAAATACCTGCGAGGAAGTCAGCAAAGCCAGTAGAAACACTTCCACAGCTCGAATCTTCATGATGGAGGCGAAGACGCACCAAAACTGTCCTGTTGATCTGGAAAGAGTGGACACAAGTCAGAGCTTTTATACTAAAATATCACATTTCATGACTGAGCAGATTATTGACATGATGTACGACTTGGCTCTGAGTCCAGGAAGTAGTTTAGAAAGTTTCTCTGTGTGTGTATATGTGTGTGTGTGTGTGTGGTCAAAGCTTTTTTATATCCCTGAATTTGTTATTAATTCCCAATAATGAAAACTGACAACATACAGCGTTGCTGTGTGGAAAATGTGTCTTTATTGAACTGTTGATCAAAAATCCAAGTATGTTTACAGATTTGTATCAATACATTGAATTTTATCCATTTAAAACAAATACTGTACATTTATCAGCTATTATTAGAAATGTATTAGCATTAAAAAAAAAAAAAAAAAACTGTTTCCAAATCTTTTTAGTACAAAAGTAATTAAAATAATATTCCACCTTGTCTCTCAGAGGTCGACGGTCGGTGTTAATATTTAGCAGATGAAGCAACTTCCTTTTCAGATGAATTCAACATTTACTTTTCCTGGTGGGAGTAAAAAATTAATTCGTTAGGTTTACAATCGTTAACTGAGACGTTTTAACGTGTAGTTTTATTCTTGGGCTTAGAACCACATTTAACCCCTCACACTGAAAAACCTAAAGATGAACCGTTGTCCGTTAGCATACGGGCACTGCTGCACGTGCTCCAATGTAGGACGTCAACTTTCAGCCTTAAATCAGAGTCCAAACTAATTTAATAGCTGCTTTGTTTGTTCTTTTTGTGGTTTTTTTCTGAACTGTATTAGTGGAAAACTCAACCTAAACGTTGTAAATGATTGAAAGACTTTTGGACGCGGGTGTTTGTTTATGTCTAGTATGTGTGTGATCCACAAGTGAAAGTGTACATAGTCCTTTAGCCTTGATTTATTTAATTTCATTGTGTTTTTTCTTCCTTTTTTTGATTATTGTTTGATGCTGTTATATTTCCTGTTTCCCTGATTTTTGGAGCTGCTGCAACATCTAATTTTCCCCCATTGGGGGATCAATAAAGTTATTTAATCTTATCTTACATGATCCTAGTTTGAAACACTGTTAGCTTTGACTGTGTTTGACAGCTCTGATAAAGACATCTTTACCAAATTCATATAGTTTTTGTCTGAAAAAAATAAATATTTAACAAAATTTTCTATCGGATAAATTCATAGTTTGGGCCTCGTAGATCAATAAACCCAAGATCATTTGCTTAAAAAAAAGTTTTGTAGCTCACATTTTTGTGAAGGTTTTGTGCATTGTGGGATATGGAGTCCTGTATATGATGCACAGAAGTGTTGTTTCTTTATTCTTACACTGATTTCTTGTGTTTGTCCCCAAACACTCTGCTGCCAAGGGTAGATCTACTGAGGTGGCATAGGGTGGCAAATGCCACCCCACAACAAAGCCTTGCCCCCCCTGCTGCCACCCTAATTTGTACACACGGGCACAGAACTGCCGCTTCCTGACTGCGGAGCCAACGTTCTAAAACACCAACAAAGAAGACGTGGAAGTATCGTGAGAGCGGCACGGAAGTGCGTTGTTTACGTCGACGCACAAGAGGAAAGAGGTGAAACCATAGCTGCCAACTCTCACACATTTGCTGTGAGCACACATTTGTATCACTCCAAATAGAAAGAGTTGTTCCAAAACGGAGTAACGGCCCCGGACTCCCTCCGTGACTGACGTTCCACTGCCTTCAGAAATTGGTGAGTGTTTGTGCACATGCAGGTTTTGCTCGTTTGAGTGTGTTTTGTGTGCTGCAGCTTGTGTGTTCACAGATTGTGTAGGTTTGAGTGTGTGTGAGGCAATGTGCACTGATGTGAGTGTGTGCAGTGTGTGCTGAAAGTAAAGGTTCCCATCGTTCCATCATCACATATGACATGTCAATGCAAAGGCCACGGCATCCTCTAAAAAGCCCATTTGAGATACATTTGGTGGCCCAAAGGAGGTAAAAGATATAAATCAAAAATGGATTTTACTCCATCTGAAAAAGGCTGGTTCCTCAGAAGGATGTTTCCAATGATGTCACCTGTGCTGCTAACTATATTCCTCTATCCATGCACTTTGTACGAGGTGCAAAGTTAAAGTTCAAGCTAAAGTCTCAGAATCATTAGGCTCATGCACGGTATAAAGGAAGGAGCACGGTTATTTTGAGCGTTAGTTGTCAGGTCCATGATCTTTAGGAAACAACGCTGCACCCTAAGTTGCTCCTAATCAGCCTTAAGCAATTCAGCGCCCTGGGCAAGATTTCAGGTGGTACCCCTTTACAATACAGTAAATTCTACTGCCTATTTATGTATCCTCACCGAACAACCTATATATATTTGTCTTTGACTATTTAATTTATTTTTAGGAAATAAGAACCCAATAGAAATGTATCCCTAAAATTAATATATGTAAAATAAATTTCAAATAAACACAAAATGTTATCTAAATTTATGAATATTGTAAAGAAAATGCAAACAAACCCTGTGAACTATAGTGACACTAAAAACAGTATATACAAAATGAATAAGGCACTACACAGAATAGGTTACTATGGAAACCAGTATTAACACACGGTAAACCCGAATAAGTTACCAGAACTCAATAAAATGTAGGCAATCGATTGCCTCAATTTTGTTTTTAAAGTTGATTAACTTAAAATTTTTCACAATGGCTGGCTAATTGTACTTTTTGATAACAGTTAAATTAAAGTGCTATATGAATTAAGTTTATTTTTATTATTATTTGAAACAACAGAAATAACAGGACTATCATTCTTAGCATGTAATTAATTATATTAGGTTGTACTTATGTTGTGTTTTTAAGTTATGCTTACTTGTAATATATATATATATATATATTAGAGATGTAACGATTCACTCAACTCCCGATACGATTCGATTCACGATACTGGTTTCACGATACGATTCTCTCACGATTTATTTTATAAAATGGGACTGTATATAAATGATGACTGAAAAATATTCCTTTATTTTTTGACAAAAAAACTAGAAAATACTGTACTAATTTCCTTTTATTTTTAATTGTCAAAAAAATCCCTTGATAAACTATTCAAAACAGTGCAATTTAACTAAAAATAAATCTTGAATGAAATAAATAATTTAAATTCTGGTTCCATAACAAACGATACAAAAGTACATAATAGTTATTTTTCTTTTTAAAAGTGCAACTGAAAATGTGTTTTGTGCCGTAACAATTGGACTTAAAAAAAAAAAAAACCGTCATTACACTGATTTAAGTCTGATATTTGTTTGGACCAGCAGAGGGCGCTGGTAACACAGTGGTCGGTTGGCATGCAGAAATTCTTGCAGTGAAGAAGAGATGCTATGCTAGCAGACAGAGCTAACAGAAAAACGTGACTTTTACCGATATTCACGTAATATTACAGATATTCTTTTGGTGCTAAAGGGGAAAGGAATCATTTATGAATATGTAACATTAACATGTAAGAGTAGATGGCGGCCAGAAAGAAAGTAGTAGCAGATTCCACCCGCCGTGTTCACTGCTGGACAAGAGAAGGGATAAATATATAGCGCCGTCTGCTGTTAAAAAAAAGTACTGCGATTCCATTTTCAAAGTATCCATGTCAATCGTGATACCTATGAATCGATTTTTAACTGCCTTACGATTAATCGTTACATCCCTAATATATATATATATATATATATATATATATATATATTCCATTTACTAAAAAATGATTAGTTACTCATAAAGGAAAAACATGTTACACCAACTTGACATAATGAAGTTAGTTGAACTTTTTCTTTGACTTTGTGTATAAACTACTTAATCTATTTAATTACTTCAAACATTTGGGTTTACAGTGCAAATTAGGAAATATGCACAAAAAAAACTAAACAGATCTCTAGTGGTGTATTATGGGTCACTTTAAAAAAAAAAAAAACTGTCCCATTTCCCACAGAGTTCATTTACAGTCCAATCAGTGTAGTGTAGTTATGTATGTACGTATTAATTTTTTGTTTATTTTGGATCCCCATTAACTGTACCCTGGAGCACAGCTAGTCTCTTGTGATCCCGGCTAAAAGAAATGAACATTTACATTGATAGGAAATCAACACAGTTTATCCAAACCATCACATGTTGGAAAGATCATTTCGAAGATACTTTAATTTGCTCAAATCCAAAATTATTTAAATATCCATTGAACTGTTGCAACAACTTCTGTCAGAATAAATTATAAATATAAGTTCAATTATTATGACCTTGGTTTTTCACTAGTTACTAGTTAAAAAATAAATAAATACTATAAGGTTTTGGGCTTTTTTGATTGAAAAGGTTTTTTTTTTTTTGTTTTGTTGATAGAATAACAAAGACACAAATCTACTTCCATGTGTGGCGCCCTCAGCATTTGCCTAAAAGATTAGTGTTTTGCATGGCAGCTCCGTCCCATCGCTGGGTGAATCTTAATGTGTGTTTTAAAGTTCTCCATGCTCTGTGAGAACATGCAAATCCCTACTTTCCCTCTGTCTCCAGGTTTGGAAACTTTAAATACAACGCTAAGATTTAAAACAGACAACCTCGTATTGGGGGTAAATAATTTAAGAGTTTATTTCTTCTATGACATCATTAAAGTGATTTTACAGCAGAAACAAACACACACATGCTTACAGTCATATGGCATTATGTTCAATGACTTATCTAGTTAAATAATCGTACACTAAAATAAATAATAGACATCAATGAATAGAAATCACACAAGAAAGTTGTTTACATACTTAATCAATTACTTAAAAAAAAAAAAAATGTCAAAAATGTCCTCCTGAGAACCAGCCTCTCCCTTTCTGTCTACTGTATCTGGACATTTTTTATTTTTAAAAATCCAAAGTTAAACTTTTTAGGATAGAGCATTAAAGCTAATGCTAATCAATAGCTAGCTTGCTGGCTCCTTGTTTACATTCAAAACTCAATTTTCTTGCTTTTCTAAAATTTTTATCTAAGAAGTAATTAATTTAACATATATAAATACTTTAGTTCATTACATCACATGGGAAAGGGAGAAATTGTTTTGGATTTTAAGCATCGTTATTGATTTGGTTGTCCACTGTGGAAGGAATGCCAAAAACATACAAATACAATTCAAAGATATATTTCCACTGGTTCTCAGGAGGTTTAAAGGTATTTTAAAATGCAAACTAATGCAATTTCCCGATTGCACAAGCCTCCAGTTCTAACGCGTCACATTCGGTTCAGTGCAAGCAGCTTTTATCATGTTGATAAAAGGCATCTATAGTTATATATATATATATATATATATATATATATATATATGCTAAATTCAGGTTTTCTCACATCATCATCATCATCATAGCCTGTAGCACAACAGACCCAAACAGACTGATGGAAGTAAAGCTGGCGCTACCGGCACAAACGGCTGCTGTAGTAGTACTGACAAAAGACGGACTAGCATCACTAGGGTTAACATTGGAGCCAACACTTCCACTTCCAGTACTACTTTCAGTATTGCCTTCACTGGTCCCGCCGTCTCCACCGGGCACACTGCCTCCAGCAGTTTCATTGCCTCCAGCAGTTTCATTGCCGTTGCCGTTGCCTCCAGTTACAGTGGTGTTCGAGGCCTGTTTGCAGTGGCAGAAAAACACATGGGAGACCATTTGTTTTGTTGTTATGACAGAAAATGTTAAGACCAAGAACACATTTGAGTAAAGATTGAATTTTCAGTGAGTAAAGGTAAGCACAGCTTTTAAACTAGAATACTGAATGAGAAGTTGTCCCGTTACCTCTGTGGAAATGATTCCCTGCAGACTGAGGTAACACAGCCCGAGGATCAGGAAGTACATCATGTCTGAAAGAAGACGACTGTTTCTGATTCTTTGAAGCGGTTTAACTCTTGGTAAACTGTGTGTTCCACGTGGACGTCCTCGTGCTCTTCTGTGGCTCCTGTAGGTCTAGAAGGAGCTTTTATATTCTGCACCCAGGATGACGTCATCTCTGCTTACACCTCAGCAAAAGTCCAGAAATGCAAAACTTCTCCAGGAGCTATTTTGAAATCAATCCTTATTTGCATGTGAGAGATCCTCGGAGTAAGTTACCTCATGACTGACACCTAATCCAAGTCTTATCCAAGTCCTCCATAAAGTTCACTATACTAATGCAAAGTTATCCAGAATCTACTCTGCAGCAAACAGACAAACTACTGTACTTCAGATATGTACCGCTCTTATTTGCCCTTGTTTTTTTTAACTTGACTGAAAAATGTCAGTTGAAATAAAAACCTTGCGGAACAACTTTCACACCAGAAATGTGTTGGGAAGTCACTTTGGCAGAGTTTTCAGGGGCAAAGGCAAGAAATCTTGGTAAGAATGATAGAAACACTTCTATGCATTAGAGGTGTAAGGAAATAGTCAACTCACAATAAAGTATGTAATACAATATAGGGCTTACAATACGAAATCCTTATTATTATTTATCATTTCTGTAACATAAAGGTTTGAAAACTTTTGTTTTGGGGCCTTTTTACTTTTGGAGTTTTCCATTAGATGCCTTTTACAGTACTGCAGCAATGTGTTGGCATGTGTGTGATTCAAATATCGCTTGTGTTTGGAGCACATTTATTGATTTACGAGGCATTCATTATGTCTTCGCGACAATGAATCACCTCCAATGGCTTCACGTTGATCTTATAATGAAGCCTATAGTGGAACCGTCCACTTATTCATGCACCCGTTGGCTCATTCTGCACTTTATGTGACTTAGATGCATTAAAACATTCCTATAACTTTACAATAACGGGACAAAAGGGCCATAAATTAGTGGTTCCCAACCTTTTTTGGATCGTGACATTTTTTATTTCCCAAATTTCTGGTGACCCCAAATAATGTTTTATATGATTAGTTTTTAATGAGTGTGTTTGTTATACTGTGTAAAATACAGAAAATTAGGGCACAAATTGACAAGACGCACCAACTCGGATATTTTCTATAAAGTGTCTATTTGTACGGTTGCCGTACAAACAACCATCGGTGCTATTGGTACTGTTACCGAAGTGCAAGTTTGTAGCTTCTTAGGTTATAACCCAATAATGCAACAATTTTTAGAGTAAGGTTTAGGTTTAGGGTAAGGATAAGTCTTAGTCACGTGACCTTAACTGGCCAAATAGGGGAGCTGCGTACGGATGGAATGTCGGTATATTGATACGGCAACCGTACGGATAACCACTGCCTTTTTTTCTACTGTATTTTTAATTTTTTTTGGTTATAATCTCCTTTTTCTCTTCTTTGCTTTACACTGCGTTCTATTAGAACTAGATTTATATTTGAGAAAGTGAAAGTATACAATACAGTTGTTTAAGATTGTGTGTTGTTTTAATTTGATAAAGAATAATAATTTAAATATATATATATATATATATATATATATATATATATATATATATATATATATATATATATATATATATATATATATATTTTAGTTGATTATTTTTAACACTAAGGCTCATTGAGCGAAACCAAAATAGTCAGATAAGTCAAACTTTATTCAACTCATTAACAATAACTCTCAACATTGTTCAGGTTTAACACATAAAATATAGAACAATACACTGACTCTTTCAGTTCAGTATGTTGAAGCACAGTACGGTACATATCACTCCACGAGGCGCCTGACTACGGTTGCCCTAAAGCGCCAAAAATCCATCAAGAGGTGCAGCTTAGTAGTTTACCAAAGTTGTACTAAAACATTTTGACATATTAATTTCATACATAAGGCGCACTGTCGATTTTTGAGAAAATTAAAGGATTTTAAGTGTGCCTTATAGTCCGAAAAATACGGTACTCTAGCAGGAAAAGACCTCGTGTTAAAGATTAAAAAGAAAAAAAGATAACCTTTATTAGTCACACAAAGGGGAAATGTTGATTAATAATAAATAAAAGGAAACGTGTAACTTATGAATGATAAAAAGCAGTTGTTATCTTTTATGTATTTATTACATGAGTATTTTTCTGATTCATCCTATGCACAGACGTGTGTGTGTGTGTGTGTGAGGATGGAGATGACGGACAGCAGCAGTGGACTGTAGCAGCCACAGACAGACGCACAACCTCCTCCTAATGTCGTGGCTGAAGGGTCTGCGGTGCCATCCGTCCCGTCTGTCCCAGAGGACGACGTCCCGGGCTTCTGTGACCACGTGACGGGTGCTGTGGAGTCTGGTGGTGTGGCAGCAGTGGGTTCACTGGTGGTTTCGTTCATTGTTGTGTTTCTCTCACTTCTGCAGGAGAAACAAGCGACCCCAGCATCATCCGCCTAAACAAGTGCAGAACATGAAAAATATATTCAAACAAAGGGATCAAACACAACTACTGAACACTTTTTTTTTAGCCCTTTATTTATACAGCTTTTATATAACACACTTATACATACAGAAAGAAAGAAAAAGTACAACAATATGGACTATCAAATTAAAGACAAACGTATACCAACACATTGCAGGAGAAGAAAATACAAAAAAGGCCAAAAAAAAAAGCAAAGACACGTGCATTCTATTGAAAGACCACCTAAAGGGCTACAAACTCACATAGTTCAGGAATGGGTCCTAGGTTTTATAAAATCTTTTAACAGATCCATTAAGGGTGCATCTGATTTTTTCAAGCTTGATTTTGTGCATCATATCTTTGATCCAGGGCGCACGGTGGCTTAGTGGTTAGCACGTCCGCCTCACAGCAAGAAGGTCCTGGGTTCAAGCCCTGGGGTTTCTGTGTGGAGTTTGCACACAGTTTCCTCCGGCTTCCTCCCACAATCCAAAAACATGACTGTAAGGTTGATTGGAGTCTTTAAATTGCCCATAGGAGTGAATGAATGAGTGAGTGGTTGTCTGTCTGTGTTGCCCTGTGATGGACTGGCGCCCTTTCCAGGGTGTACCCCCGGCAGACCCACGCGACCCTGATAAAACAGGAATAAGCGGGTATGAAAATGGATGGACTGATCTTTGATTGGTTGTGTGATGGAGGGATTACATTCTTCCATCTGGAGAGTAATTAATATTAAACCTCTTGCTAATTGAGAGGAAAATGCAATAATCTTCTGAAAATATGGAGAAAAATGCAAACCCGTTTGAGTTGAAAACACACCAAAGATACAAAGAGTAGAAGAAGAACCATGCAGCCATAAGGCTTGGACAGAGTGTTGAAAAATGATGACCAGAACTGTGTAAGTTTTGCGCAAGACGTGTGATAAGCAGTTGCTGGAGCCTGTGTACACTCGTCACATATTGAGCTTAGATTAGGAAACATTTTTGCAAGTTTTGCCTTAGAAAAATGTAGCCGATGTAGTTCCTTAAATTGTATTAAAGCATGTCGTGCACATATAGAGGATGAATGAACCCCTGCGAGGGCCACGTTCCACTCTCCGTCTGACAGAGGGACCCCAAAATCCCTTTCCCACTGCTCCCTGATATGAGTTATCGGAGGAATAAATTCATCCATGATGTGTGTGTATATCATTGAAATCCTACCCGTATTGAGTGTGTTGACCTTCAACAGAGAATCTAAGCAAGACAGTGGGGGAAGAGATGGAAAGGTCACATTTTTCTTCCGTGCAAATTCTATCCGTACGCAGCGCCCCTTTTTGGCCAGTTTAGATCACATGACTAAGACTAAACCTACCCCTAATCCTAAAAATTGTTGCGATATTGGGTTATAACCTAATCCTAACCCTCACCCTAAAATGCTACGTACGTGTACTTCGGTAACCGTACCAATAGCACCAGGGGTTGTTGGTACGGCAACAGTACAAATAGACACTTTCTTTTTTTAATGTGCTTTCAAATGAGTAAAGAACTACATACTTTAGTCATTTATTAATCATTATGATAAATCATACTATAATAAAGTAGTCATTGTACATTATATTAATTTATATAATATTTATCACGTTGAATGTACTGTCACACCCTGTTTTGTCCTGTGCTCTTTAACCTCTTTACCTTTTTATTTCCCCTCTTCAAATAAATCCTACCCATCTTTAGGGAGGCTGGTGACGGGTAAAATGAGCAATTTGTTTACTTTTTGCAAGAAAAGCATTCCCAAAGTTGTTGCCAAAGTGACAACCTAAATATAAATGTATAAATTAATTAAAAAAGAAATAAGAACAAATGGTTGCACCTCAAAAGTCACTAAGCTCAAGCAGCTACTGATGTTTAAACTTAGTAATTATTTTTTGTTTGTCATTAATGTTATTCAGTTTCACTTCTATTCTGGGATGTGTGCAAAAAAAAAAAAAGCTAAAATTTCCCTCTTATATACAGAAATAGTCTAACGAATGGTTTTTAATATGAACCTCTCCAGAAGCAACCGATATTTTTACACAGGAAAATACCATCAAACATATCTCATTGTTATATGGTAACATGTTTAACATTGTTGGATTTTAGGTAAAGAGTGCTAGCATACTTTAAGTTTGCATTTTGTTTTTGCCAAGCTCAATTCAGGTATAAAAAAAAAAAAAAAGAAAGAAAGGTGTATTGACCCATTTTCCTCTATCCATTTGCCTATTTCCACTGAATTTAAATATTCAGTTTAGTTCTGGATTTGAATTCAAGCAAACAAGCCTCACGGAGACACAGACGCTGCCTTATGTTAAAAATTCCGTCTCTTACCTGAATGCAGCCAAAAAGCACAAAACTCAAACCGACACCGAGGAAAAGCATCTCACAAAGCTTCATCGTCGTCTCTGTCTCGCCCTGCTTTCTTTGCGTTTTACGGTTGTTCCCACTTTTTCTCTCCCTCCTCTTATACCTGCTTGTTATCTGAAGCTGGAGCTGATAACAGAGAGAACTGAGGCCCTTTAAAAAGAGGCTTAACCTTATGATTTCATTAGGAACGGACAGTACTTTTGTGTATTTGTTTAAGTGGAGTTGGTAACTTAATGTGGGGGTCAACAGGCCAACAGTTTCCTGGTTCAGCCCGGAAGTGAGTCAGGAACAACATAATGTCACCCTACAAATCTTTTTTTTTTTTTTTTGGAAAGGATTAAAAATGAGAACTGGGGAAAAAAAAACACAAGAGCATAACAAGTACATGCAAGCTCCACGTGGAAGGGAACCAAGTGTGCATCAAGGGGAATGAACATAAGACCTTCTTACTGTGAGGCACCTGAAATTGGAGGTAAGGTAGTAAGGCATAAAAATAAAAAACATTAAAAAAAAATGTGTTTTGTTTTTTATTTTATTTAAGGCTATAAAAAAGTTCCCCAGAACTAGTGCAATTATGACAAACACACTGAAACAGAGGTAAAGTTGCAGTAAGGCATAGAACATGACAACATTTTGACTAACACCCAAATGCAGACATAATGCTATTGTAAAATATTAAATGTGCAAAAGGTGAATAATGTTTTGCGAGTGCAAAAAGTGAGAGAAAGAAAATATTGAAATAATGCTAATGTACAGCGCAAAAAAAAAATTGAGTTAGGACCATCATTAGACCCTAAAAACTACTGCAAATATAATGCACATACTTAAACAGGGCTCAGAAAGCAGTAAGGCACAAAAAACTAAAATTACCCAAAATAAAAAGTAAGGCTATAACAAGGCATTTTTTTTGAAAATTTAAAAAAAAAAAAAAAATTGAGTTAGGACCATCATTAGACCCTAAAAACTACTGCAAATACAATGGACATACTTAAACAGGGCTACGAAAGGAGTCAGGCACAAAAAATGACAAAAAACGAAAATCACCCAAAATAAAAAGTAAGGCTATAACAAGGCATTTTTTTTTGAAAATTTCAAAAAAAAAATTGAGTTAGGACCATCATTAGACCCTAAAAACTACTGCAAATATAATGCACATACTTAAACAGGGCTACGAAAGGAGTCAGGCACAAAAAATGACAAAAAACTAAAATCACCCAAAATACAAAGTAAGGCTATAACAAGGCATTTTTTTTTGAAAATTTAAAAAAAAAAAAAAAATTGAGTTAGGACCATCATTAGACCCTAAAACTACTGCAAATATAATGCACATACTTAAACAGGGCTAAGAAAGCAGTAAGGCACAAAAAATGACAAAAAACTAAAATCACCCAAAATAAAAAGTAAGGCTATAACATGGCATTTTTTTTGAAAATTTCAAAAAAAAAAAAATTGAGTTAGGACAATCATTAGACCCTAAAAACTACTGCAAATATAATGCATATAGTTAAACAGGGCTAAGAAAGCAGTAAGGCACAAAAAATGACAAAAAACTAAAATCACCCAAAATAAAAAGTAAGGCTATAACATGGCATTTTTTTTGAAAATTTCAAAAAAAAAAAAAATTGAGTTAGGACAATCATTAGACCCTAAAACCTACTGTAAATATAATGCATATAGTTAAACAGGGCTCAGAAAGCAGTAAGGCACAAAAAATGACAAAAAACTAAAATCACCCAAAATAAAAAGTAAGGCTATGACA
Organism: Gouania willdenowi; assembly: GCF_900634775.1. Taxonomy (NCBI): domain Eukaryota; kingdom Metazoa; phylum Chordata; class Actinopteri; order Blenniiformes; family Gobiesocidae; genus Gouania; species Gouania willdenowi. Next base: position 4,989,624 of record NC_041054.1, read on the forward strand.
TGGCATTTTTTTTGAAAATTTCAAAAAAAAAAAAAATTGAGTTAGGACAATCATTAGACCCTAAAACCTACTGTAAATATAATGCATATAGTTAAACAGGGCTCAGAAAGCAGTAAGGCACAAAAAATGACAAAAAACTAAAATCACCCAAAATAAAAAGTAAGGCTATAACAAGGCATTTTTTTTTGAAAATTTCAAAAAAAATAAAAAATTGAGTTAGGACCATCATTAGACCCTAAAAACTACTGCAAATATAATGCACATACTTAAACAGGGCTAAGAAAGCAGTAAGGCACAAAAAATGACAAAAAACTAAAATCACCCAAAATAAAAAGTAAGGCTATAACAAGGCTTTTTTTTGAAAATTTCTACAAAAAAAAAATTGAGTTAAGACTATCAATAGACCCTAAAAACTACTGCAAATATAATGCATGTACTTAAACAGGGCTAAGAAAGCAGTAAGGCACAAAAAAATGACAAAAAACTAAAATCACCCAAAATAAAAAGTAAGGCTATAACAAGGCATTTTTTTTTGAAAATTTCAAAAAATAAATAAAATTGAGTTAGGACCATCATTAGACCCTAAAAACTACTGCAAATATAATGCACATACTTAAACAGGGCGAAGAAAGCAGTAAGGCACAAAAAATGACAAAAAACTAAAATCACCCAAAATAAAAAGTAAGGCTATAACAAGGCATTTTTTTTGAAAATTTCCACAAAAAAAAAATTGAGTTAGGACCATCATTAGACCCTAAAAACTACTGCAAATATAATGCACATACTTAAACAGGGCTAAGAAAGCAGTAAGGCACAAAAAATGACAAAAAAACTAAAATCACCCAAAATAAAAAGTTATAACAAGGCATTTTTTTTTTGAAAATTTCAAAAAATAAATTGAGTTAGGACCATCATTAGACCCTAAAAACTACTGTAAATATAATGCACATACTTAAACAGGGCTCAGAAAGCAGTAAGGCACAAAAAATGACAAAAAAACTAAAATCACCCAAAATAAAAAGTAAGGCTATAACAACGCATTTTTATTTAAAATTTAAAAAAAAAAAAAAATTGAGTTAGGACCATCATTAGACCCTAAAAACTACTGCAAATATAATGCACATACTTAAACAGGGCTAAGAAAGCAGTAAGGCACAAAAAATGACAAAAAACTAAAATCACCCAAAAAAAAAAGTAAGGCTATAACAAGGCATTTTTTTTGAAAATTTCCACAAAAAAAAAAATTGAGTTAGGACTATCAATAGACCCTAAAAACTACTGCAAATATAATGCACATACTTAAACAGGGCTAAGAAAGCAGTAAGGCACAAAAAATGACAAAAAACTAAAATCACCCAAAATAAAAAGTAAGGCTATAACATGGCATTTTTTTTGAAAATTTCAAAAAAAAAAAAAATTGAGTTAGGACAATCATTAGACCCTAAAAACTACTGCAAATATAATGCATATACTTAAACAGGGCTAAGAAAGCAGTAAGGCACAAAAAATGACAAAAAACTAAAATCACCCAAAATAAAAAGTCCTTACTTTTTATTTTTTTTGAAAATTTCAAAAAATAAATAAAATTGAGTTAGGACCATCATTAGACCCTAAAAACTACTGCAAATATAATGCACATACTTAAACAGGGCTAAGAAAGCAGTAAGGCACAAAAAATGACAAAAAACTAAAATCACCCAAAATAAAAAGTAAGGCTATAACAAGGCATTTTTTTTGAAAATTAAAAAAAAAAAAAAATTGAGTTAGGACCATCATTAGACCCTAAAAACTACTGCAAATATAATGCACATACTTAAACAGGGCTAAGAAAGCAGTAATGCACAAAAAATGACAAAAAACTAAAATCACCCAAAATAAAAAGTAAGGCTATAACAAGGCATTTTTTTGAAAATTTAAAAAAAAAAAAAAATTGAGTTAGGACCATCATTAGACCCTAAAAACTACTGCAAATATAATGCACATACTTAAACAGGGCTCAGAAAGCAGTAAGGCACAAAAAATGACAAAAAACTAAAATCACCCAAAATAAAAAGTAAGGCTATAACAAGGCATTTTTTTTGAAAATTTCAAAAAAAAAAAAAAATTGAGTTAGGACCATCATTAGACCCTAAAAACTACTGCAAATATAATGCACATACTTAAACAGGGCTAAGAAAGCAGTAAGGCACAAAAAATGACAAAAAACTAAAATCACCCAATATAAAAAGTAAGGCTATAACAAGGCATTTTTTTTGAAAATTTCAAAAAAAAAAAAAAATTGAGTTAGGACCATCATTAGACCCTAAAAACTACTGCAAATATAATGCACATACTTAAACAGGGCTCAGAAAGCAGTAAGGCACAAAAATGACAAAAAACTAAAATCACCCAAAATAAAAAGTAAGGCTATAACAAGGCATTTTTTTTGAAATTTAAAAAAAAATTGAGTTAGGACCATCATTACACCCTAAAAACTACTGCAAATATAATGGACATACTTAAAGAGGGCTAAGAAAGCAGTTAGGCACAAAAAATGACAAAAAACAAAAATCACCCAAAATAAAAAGTAAGGCTATAACAAGGCATTTTTTTTGAAAATTTCAAAAAAAAAAAAAATTGAGTTAGGACCATCATTAGACCCTAAAAAACTACTGCAAATATAATGCACATACTTAAACAGCGCTCAGAAAGCAGTAAGGCACAAAAATGACAAAAAACTAAAATCACCCAAAATAAAAAGTAAGGCTATAACAAGGCATTTTTTTTGAAAATTTAAAAAAAAAAAAAAAATTGAGTTAGGACCATCATTAGACCCTAAAAACTACTGCAAATATAATGCACATACTTAAACAGGGCTAAGAAAGCGTTAAGGCACAAAAAATGCCAAAAAACTAAAATCACCCAAAATAAAAAGTAAGGCTATAACAAGGCATTTTTATTTAAAATTTCAAAAAAAAAAAAAATTGAGTTAGGACCATCATTAGACCCTAAAAACTACTGCAAATATAATGCACATACTTAAACAGGGCTAAGAAAGCAGTAAGGCACAAAAAATGACAAAAAACTAAAATCACCCCAAAAAAAAAGTAAGGCTATAACAAGGCATTTTTTTTGAAAATTTCAAAAAAAAAAAAAATTGAGTTAGGACCATCATTAGACCCTAAAAACTACTGCAAATATAATGCACATACTTAAACAGGGCTAAGAAAGCAGTAAGGCACAAAAAATGACAAAAAACAAAAATCACCCAAAATAAAAAGTAAGGCTATAACAAGGCATTTTTTTTTGAAAATTTCAAAAAAAAATTGAGTTAGGACCATCATTAGACCCTAAAAAACTACTGCAAATATAATGCACATACTTAAACAGGGCTAAGAAAGCAGTAATGCACAAAAAATGACAAAAAACTAAAATCACCCAAAATAAAAAGTCCTTACTTTTTATTTTTTTTGAAAATTTCAAAAAATAAATAAAATTGAGTTAGGACCATCATTAGACCCTAAAAACTACTGCAAATATAATGCACATACTTAAACAGGGCTAAGAAAGCAGTAAGGCACAAAAAATGACAAAAACTAAAATCACCCAAAATAAAAAGTAAGGCTATAACAAGGCATTTTTTTTGAAAATTAAAAAAAAAAAAAAAATTGAGTTAGGACCATCATTAGACCCTAAAAACTACTGCAAATATAATGCACATACTTAAACAGGGCTAAGAAAGCAGTAATGCACAAAAAATGACAAAAAACTAAAATCACCCAAAATAAAAAGTAAGGCTATAACAAGGCATTTTTTTTGAAAATTTAAAAAAAAAAAAAAATTGAGTTAGGACCATCATTAGACCCTAAAAACTACTGCAAATATAATGCACATACTTAAACAGGGCTCAGAAAGCAGTAAGGCACAAAAAATGACAAAAACTAAAATCACCCAAAATAAAAAGTAAGGCTATAACAAGGCATTTTTTTGAAAATTTCAAAAAAAAAAAAAAAATTGAGTTAGGACCATCATTAGACCCTAAAAACTACTGCAAATATAATGCACATACTTAAACAGGGCTAAGAAAGCAGTAAGGCACAAAAAATGACAAAAAACTAAAATCACCCAATATAAAAAGTAAGGCTATAACAAGGCATTTTTTTTGAAAATTTCAAAAAAAAAAAAATTGAGTTAGGACCATCATTAGACCCTAAAAACTACTGCAAATATAATGCACATACTTAAACAGGGCTCAGAAAGCAGTAAGGCACAAAAATGACAAAAAACTAAAATCACCCAAAATAAAAAGTAAGGCTATAACAAGGCATTTTTTTTTGAAATTTAAAAAAAAATTGAGTTAGGACCATCATTACACCCTAAAAACTACTGCAAATATAATGGACATACTTAAAGAGGGCTAAGAAAGCAGTTAGGCACAAAAAATGACAAAAAACAAAAATCACCCAAAATAAAAAGTAAGGCTATAACAAGGCATTTTTTTTGAAAATTTCAAAAAAAAAAAAAATTGAGTTAGGACCATCATTAGACCCTAAAAACTACTGCAATTATAATGCACATACTTAAACAGCGCTCAGAAAGCAGTAAGGCACAAAAAATGACAAAAAACTAAAATCACCCAAAATAAAAAGTAAGGCTATAACAAGGCATTTTTTTTGAAAATTTAAAAAAAAAAAAAAAAATTGAGTTAGGACCATCATTAGACCCTAAAAACTACTGCAAATATAATGCACATACTTAAACAGGGCTAAGAAAGCAGTAAGGCACAAAAAATGCCAAAAAACTAAAATCACCCAAAATAAAAAGTAAGGCTATAACAAGGCATTTTTATTTAAAATTTCAAAAAAAAAAAAAATTGAGTTAGGACCATCATTAGACCCTAAAAACTACTGCAAATATAATGCACATACTTAAACAGGGCTAAGAAAGCAGTAAGGCACAAAAAATGACAAAAAACTAAAATCACCCAATATAAAAAGTAAGGCTATAACAAGGCATTTTTTTTGAAAATTTCAAAAAAAAAAAAATTGAGTTAGGACCATCATTAGACCCTAAAAACTACTGCAAATATAATGCACATACTTAAACAGGGCTAAGAAAGCAGTAAGGCACAAAAAATGACAAAAAAACAAAATCACCCAAAATAAAAAGTAAGGCTATAACAAGGCATTTTTTTTTTGAAAATTTCAAAAAAAAAAATTGAGTTAGGACCATCATTAGACCCTAAAAACTACTGCAAATATAATGCACATACTTAAACAGGGCTAAGAAAGCAGTAATGCACAAAAAATGACAAAAAACTAAAATCACCCAAAATAAAAAGTAAGGCTATAACAAGGCATTTTTTTTGAAAATTTCAAAAAAAAAAAAAATTGAGTTAGGAACATCATTAGACCCTAAAGACTACTGCAAATATAATGCACATACTTAAACAGGGCTCAGAAAGCAGTAAGGCACAAAAAATGACAAAAAACTAAAATCACCCAAAATAAAAAGTAAGGCTATAACAAGGCATTTTTTTTTAAAATTTAAAAAAAAAAAAAATTGAGTTAGGACCATCATTAGACCCTAAAAACTACTGCAAATATAATGCACATACTTAAACAGGGCTCAGAAAGCAGTAAGGCACAAAAAATGACAAAAAACTAAAATCACCCAAAATAAAAAGTAAGGCTATAACAAGGCATTTTTATTTAAAATTTAAAAAAAAAAAAAAAATTGAGTTAGGACCATCATTAGACCCTAAAAAACTACTGCAAATATAATGCACATACTTAAACAGGGCTCAGAAAGCAGTAAGGCACAAAAAATGACAAAAAACTAAAATCACCCAAAATAAAAAGTAAGGCTATAACAAGGCATTTTTTTTGAAAATTTAAAAAAAAAAAAAATTGAGTTAGGACCATCATTAGACCCTAAAAACTACTGCAAATATAATGCACATACTTAAACAGCGCTCAGAAAGCAGTAAGGCACAAAAAATGACAAAAAACTAAAATCACCCAAAATAAAAAGTAAGGCCATAACAAGGCATTTTTTTTGAAAATTTAAAAAAAAAAAAAAAATTGAGTTAGGACCATCATTAGACCCTAAAAACTACTGCAAATATAATGCACATACTTAAACAGGGCTAAGAAAGCGTTAAGGCACAAAAAATGCCAAAAAACTAAAATCACCCAAAATAAAAAGTAAGGCTATAACAAGGCATTTTTATTTAAAATTTAAAAAAAAAAAAAAAATTGAGTTAGGACCATCATTAGACCCTAAAAACTACTGCAAATATAATGCACATACTTAAACAGGGCTAAGAAAGCAGTAGGGCACAAAAAATGACAAAAAACTAAAATCACCCAATATAAAAAGTAAGGCTATAACAAGTCATTTTTTTTTTGAAAATTTCAAAAAAAAAAAAATTGAGTTAGGACCATCATTAGACCCTAAAAACTACTGCAAATATAATGCACATACTTAAACAGGGCTCAGAAAGCAGTAAGGCACAAAAAATGACAAAAAATAAAAACACCCAAAATAAAAAGTAAGGCTATAACAAGGCATTTTTTTTGAAAATTTAAAAAAAAAAAAAAAATTGAGTTAGGACCATCATTAGACCCTAAAAACTACTGCAAATATAATGCACATACTTAAACAGGGCTAAGAAAGCGTTAAGGCACAAAAAATGACAAAAAAGCTAAATCACCCAAAATAAAAGTAAGGCTATAACAAGGCATTTTTATTTAAAATTTCAAAAAAAAAAAAATTGAGTTAGGACCATCATTAGACCCTAAAAACTACTGCAAATATAATGCACATACTTAAACAGGGCTCAGAAAGCAGTAAGGCACAAAAAATGACAAAAAACTAAAATCACCCAAAATAAAAAGTAAGGCTATAACAAGGCATTTTTTTTTGAAAATATAAAAAAAAAAAAAAAATTGAGTTAGGACCATCATTAGACCCTAAAAACTACTGCAAATATAATGCACATACTTAAACAGGGCTAAGAAAGCAGTAAGGCACAAAAAATGACAAAAAACTAAAATCACCCAAATAAAAAGTAAGGCTATAACAAGGCATTTTTTTTGAAAATTTCAAAAAAAAAAAAAAAATTGAGTTAGGACCATCATTAGACCCTAAAAACTACTGCAAATATAATGCACATACTTAAACAGGGCTAAGAAAGCAGTAAGGCACAAAAAATGACAAAAACTAAAATCACCCAAAATAAAAAGTAAGGCTATAACAAGGCATTTTTTTTGAAAATTTCAAAAAAAAAAAAAAATTGAGTTAGGACCATCATTAGACCCTAAAAACTACTGCAAATATAATGCACATACTTAAACAGGGCTAAGAAAGCAGTAAGGCACAAAAAATGACAAAAAACTAAATCACCCAATATAAAAAGTAAGGCTATAACAAGGCATTTTTTTTGAAAATTTCAAAAAAAAAAAAAATTGAGTTAGGACCATCATTAGACCCTAAAAACTACTGCAAATATAATGCACATACTTAAACAGGGCTCAGAAAGCAGTAAGGCACAAAAAATGACAAAAAACTAAAATCACCCAAAATAAAAAGTAAGGCTATAACAAGGCATTTTTTTTTGAAAATTTCAAAAAAAAAATTGAGTTAGGACCATCATTAGACCCTAAAAACTACTGCAAATATAATGCACATACTTAAACAGGGCTAAGAAAGCAGTAAGGCACAAAAAATGTCAAAAAACAAAAATCACCCAAAATAAAAAGTAAGGCTATAACAAGGCATTTTTTTGAAAATTTCAAAAAAAAAAAAAAATTGAGTTAGGACCATCATTAGACCCTAAAAACTACTGCAAATATAATGCACATACTTAAACAGCGCTAAGAAAGCAGTAATGCACAAAAAATGACAAAAAACTAAAATCACCCAAATAAAAAGTAAGGCTATAACAAGGCATTTTTTTTTGAAAATTTCGAAAAAAAAAAAAAATTGAGTTAGGACCATCATTAGACCCTAAAAACTACTGCAAATATAATGCACATACTTAAACAGGGCTCAGAAAGCAGTAAGGCACAAAAAATGACAAAAAACTAAAATTACCCAAAATAAAAAGTAAGGCATTTTTTTTGAAAATTTCAAAAAAATAAATAAAATTGAGTTAGGACCATCATTAGACCCTAAAAACTACTGCAAATATTATGCACATACTTAAACAGGGCTAAGAAAGCGTTAAGGCACAAAAAATGACAAAAAACTAAAATCACCCAAAATAAAAAGTAAGGCTATAACAAGGCATTTTTATTTAAAATTTCAAAAAAAAAAAAAATTGAGTTAGGACCATCATTAGACCCTAAAAACTACTGCAAATATAATGCACATACTTAAACAGGGCTCAGAAAGCAGTAAGGCACAAAAAATGACAAAAAACTAAACTCACCCAAAATAAAAGTAAGGCTATAACAAGGCATTTTTTTTTTGAAAATTTCAAAAAAAAAAAAAAATTGAGTTAGGACCATCATTAGACCCTAAAAACTACTGCAATATAATGCACATACTTAAACAGGGCTAAGAAAGCAGTAAGGCACAAAAAATGACAAAAAAACTAAAATCACCCAAAATAAAAAGTAAGGCTATAACAAGGCATTTTTTTGAAAATTTCAAGAAAAAAAAAAATTGAGTTAGGACCATCATTAGACCCTAAAAACTACTGCAAATATAATGCACATACTTAAACAGGGCTCAGAAAGCAGTAAGGCACAAAAAATGACCAAAAACTAAAATCACCCAATATAAAAAGTAAGGCTATAACAAGTCATTTTTTTTTGAAATTTTCAAAAAAAAAAAAAAATTGAGTTAGGACCATCATTAGACCCTAAAAACTACTGCAAATATAATGCACATACTTAAACAGGGCTAAGAAAGCAGTAAGGCACAAAAATGACAAAAACAAAATCACCCAAAATAAAAAGTAAGGCTATAACAAGGCATTTTTTTTGAAAATTTCAAAAAAAAAAAAAAATTGAGTTAGGACCATCATTAGACCCTAAAAACTACTGCAAATATAATGCACATACTTAAACAGGGCTAAGAAAGCAGTAATGCACAAAAAATGACAAAAAACTAAAATCACCCAAATAAAAAGTAAGGCTATAACAAGGCATTTTTTTTTGAAAATTTCGAAAAAAAAAAAAATTGAGTTAGGACCATTATTAGACCCTAAAAACTACTGCAAATATAATGCACATACTTAAACAGGGCTCAGAAAGCAGTAAGGCACAAAAATGACAAAAAACAAAAATCACCCAAAATAAAAAGTAAGGCTATAACAAGGCATTTTTTTTTGAAAATTTCAAAAAAAAAAAAAATTGAGTTAGGACCATCATTAGACCCTAAAACTACTGCAAATATAATGCACATACTTAAACAGGGCTAAGAAAGCAGTAAGGCACAAAAATGACAAAAAACTAAAATCACCAAAAATAAAAAGTAAGGCTATAACAAGGCATTTTTTTTGAAAATTTCAAGAAAAAAAAAAATTGAGTTAGGACCATCATTAGACCCTAAGAACTACTGCAAATATAATGCACATACTTAAACAGGGCTAAGAAAGCAGTAGGGCACAAAAAATGACCAAAAACTAAATCACCCAATATAAAAGTAAGGCTATACAAGGCATTTTTTTTGAAAATTTAAAAAAAAAAAAATTGAGTTAGGACCATCATTAGACCCTAAAAACTACTGCAAATATAATGCACATACTTAAACAGGGCTAAGAAAGCGTTAAGGCACAAAAAATGACAAAAAACTAAAATCACCCAAAATAAAAAGTAAGACTATAACAAGGCATTTTTATTTAAAATTTCAAAAAAAAAAAAAAATTGAGTTAGGACCATCATTAGACCCTAAAAACTACTGCAAATATAATGCATATACCTTAAA